>NW_024055734.1:111853-211463 GCF_902713615.1 Scyliorhinus canicula
TTTGTATAAAAGTGATTATCTCGGCGAATTAGGTATTTTGCGACCCTGCTGGCATCGCAATTCTCAACTTCTTTGTCAATCAATCATTTTTGGCAGAAATGTGATTTTCTCGGCGAATTAAGCATTTTGTCTCCCTGATTGCATCAAAATTCACTATTTTTTGCCAAACAGCCATTTTCGGGAGAAAATGGAATTTCTCTGCGAATTAAGCATTTTGACAACCTGCTTGCATCAAAATTCCTTATTTTTTTCCTAAACACAGTCTTTTTGGACATAACAGTGATTTTCTCGGCGAATTTTGACAACGTGCTGGCATCAAAATTCACTATTTTTCCCAAACTGTCTTTTTTGGGAGAAAAGTGATTTTACTCTTCGAATTTAGCATTTGACAATCTCTTGCATCAAAATTCACCATTTTTTGCCAAACAGTCTTTTTTGGTAGGAACTGATTTTCTCTGCGAATTAGCATTTTGACAACGTGCTTGCATCAAATTCAGTATTTTCTGCCAAACGGTCTTTTTTGTCAGCAAGGTGATTTTCACTACGTATTTTGCATTATGACCACCTGCTTGCATCAAATGCACTATTTTTGTCAAGCATTCATTTTTGGCGGAAAAGTGATTTTCTCGGCGATTAAGCATTACGACTGCCTGCTTTTATCAAAATTGACTATCTTTTTTCCAAACTGTCTTTTTGGCATAAAAGGGATTATCTCGGCGAATTAGGCATTTTGCGACCCTGCTGGCATCGCAATTCTCAACTTCTTTGTCAATCAATCATTTTTGGCAGAAATGTGATTTTCTCGGCGAATTAAGCATTTTGACAACCTGC
This sequence comes from Scyliorhinus canicula, assembly GCF_902713615.1. Lineage (NCBI taxonomy): Eukaryota > Metazoa > Chordata > Chondrichthyes > Carcharhiniformes > Scyliorhinidae > Scyliorhinus > Scyliorhinus canicula. Next base: position 112,685 of record NW_024055734.1, read on the forward strand.
TTGCATCAAAATTCCCTATTTTTTGCCAAACAATCATTTTTGGGAGAAAAATGATTTTCTCTTCGAATTAAGCATTTTGACTCCGTTTGCTCAAAATTCCTTTTTTTTTCCTAAACTGTCTTTTTGGCATTAGAATGATTTTCTCGGCGAATTAAGCATTTTGAAAACCTGCTTGCATCAAACTACACTATTTTTGCCAAACATTTTTTGGGAGAACAGTTATTTTCTCGGCACATTAAGAAATTTGACCACCTGCTATCATCAAAGTTCACTATTTTTTGCCAAACACTCTTTTTGGGGGAAAAGTGATTTTTTTTGGCGAATTAAGCATTTTGATCACCTGCTTGCATCAAACTACACTAATTTCTGCCAAACGGTCTTTTTTGGCAGAAAGGTGATTTTCACTGCGTATTTTGCATTTTGCGACGCTGTTGGCCTCTCAATTCTCAACTTCTTTGTCAATCAATCATTTTTGGCAGAAAGGTGATTTTCACTACTTATTTTGCATTTTGACCACCTGCTTGCATCAAGTTCACTATTTTTTGCCAATCATTCTTTTTTGGCGGAAAAGTGATTTTCTCGGCGATTAAGCATTACGACTCCCTGCTTTGATGAAAATTGACTATCTTTTTTCTAAACTGTCTTTTTGGCATAAAAGGGATTATCTCGGCGAATTAGGCATTTTGCGACCCTGCTGGCATCGCAATTCTCAACTTCTTTGTCAATCAATCATTTTTGGCAGAAATGTGATTTTCTCGGCGAATTAAGCATTTTGACAACCTGCTTGCATGAAAATTCACTGGTTTTTGCCAAACAATCATTTTTGGGAGAAAAATGATTTTCTCTTCGAATTAAGCATTTTGACTCCGTTTGCTCAAAATTCACTATTTTTTCCTAAACGGTCTTTTTTGGCATAAAGGTGATTTTCTCAGCGAATTAAGCATTTTAACAACCAACTTGCATCAAAATTCAACATTATTTGCCAAACAGTCACTTTTGGCAGAAAAGTGATTTTCTCGGCGAAATAAGCGTGTTGACCATTGAAATTCACTGTTTCTTACCAAACAATCTCTTTTGGGAGAAAAGTGGCATTTAGTCGCATTTAAGTAAGCACTTTGACCCCCTGTTTGCATCAAAATTCACTATTTTTGGTCAAACATTATTTTATGTCAGTAAAGTGCTTTTCTCGGCGAAATAAGCGTGTTGACCACCTGCTTGCATCAAAATTCACTATTTTTGGTCAAACATTATTTCATGTCAGTAAAGTGCTTTTCTCGGCGAAATAAGCGTGTTGACCACCTGCTTGCATCAAAATTCACTGTTTCTTACCAAACAATCTCTTTTGGGAGAAAAGTGATTTTCTCGGCGAATTAGGCATTTTGACCCCAGATGGCATCGCAAATCTTTTTTTTTGTTAAACAATCATTTTTGGGTAAAATTGATTTTCTCTGCGTATTAAGCATTTTGACAACCTGCTTGCATCAAAATTCCCTATTTTTTGCCAAACTGTCTTTTTTGGCATAAGAGTGATTTTCTCGGCGAATTAAGCATTTTGACCACCTGCTTGCATCAAACTACACTATTTTTGCCAAACATTTTTTGGGAGAACAGTTATTTTCTCGGCACATTAAGAAATTTGACCACCTGCTATCATCAAAGTTCACTATTTTTTGCCAAACAGTCTTTTTTGGGGAAAAGTGATTTTTTTTCGGCGAATTAAGCATTTTGATCACCTGCTTGCATCAAAATTCACTAATTTCTGCCAAACGGTCTTTTTTGGCAGAAAGGTGATTTTCACTACGTATTTTGCATTTTGCGGCGCTGTTGGCCTCGCAATTCTCAACTTCTTTGTCAATCAATCATTTTTGGCAGAAATGTGATTTTCTCCCCGATTGCATCAAAATTCACTATTTTTTGCCAAACAGCCATTTTCGGGAGAAAATGGACTTTCTCTGCGAATTAAGCTTTTTGACAACCTGCTTGCATCAAAATTCCTTATTTTTTTCCTAAACAGTCTTTTTTGACATAACAGTGATTTTCTCGGCGAATTTTGACAACGTGCTGGCATCAAAATTCACTATTTTTCCCAAACTGTCTTTTTTGGGAGAAAAGTGATTTACTCTTCGAATTTAGCATTTTGACAATCTCTTCCATCAAAATTCACCATTTTTTGCCAAACAGTCTTTTTTGGTAGGGAACTGATTTTCTCTGCGAATTAAGCATTTTGACAACGTGATTGCATCAAAATTCAGTATTTTCTGCCAAACGGTCTTTTTTGTCAGCAAGGTGATTTTCACTACGTATTTTGCATTATGACCACCTGCTTGCATCAAATGCACTATTTTTTGTCAAGCATTCATTTTTGGCGGAAAAGTGATTTTCTCGGCGATTAAGCATTACGACTGCCCTGCTTTTATCAAAACTGACTATCTTTTTTCTAAACTGTCTTTTTGGCATAAAAGTGATTATCTCGGCGAATTAGGTATTTTGCGACCCTGCTGGCATCGCAATTCTCAACTTCTTTGTCAATCAATCATTTTTGGCAGAAATGTGATTTTCTCGGCGAATTAAGCATTTTGTCTCCCTGATTGCATCAAAATTCACTATTTTTTGCCAACAGCCATTTTCGGGAGAAAATGGAATTTCTCTGCGAATTAAGCATTTTGACAACCTGCTTGCATCAAAATTCCTTATTTTTTTTCCTAAACACAGTCTTTTTTGACATAACAGTGATTTTCTCGGCGAATTTTGACAACGTGCTGGCATCAAAATTCACTATTTTTCCCCTAACTGTCTTTTTTGGGAGAAAAATGATTTTCTCTTCGAATTTAGCATTTTCACAATCTCTTGCATCAAAATTCACCATTTTTTGCCAAACAGTCTTTTTTGGTAGAGAACTGATTTTCTCGGAGAATTTAGCATTTTGACCACCTGCTTGCATCAAATTCACTATTTTTGCCAAACGGTCTTTTTTGGCAGAAAGGTGATTTTCACTACTTATTTTGCATTTGACCACCTGCTTGCATCAAATGCACTATTTTTTGTCAAGCATTCATTTTTGGCAGAAAAGTGATTTTCTCGGCGATTAAGCATTACGACTGCCTGCTTTTATCAAAATTTACTATCTTTTTTCCAAACTGTCTTTTTGCATAAAAGGGATTATCTCGGCGAATTTGGCATTTTGCGACCCTGCTGGCATCGCAATTCTCAACTTCTTTGTCAATCAATCATTTTTGGCAGAAATTTGATTTTCTCGGCGAATTAAGCATTTTGACAACCTGCTTGCATGAAAATTCACTGGTTTTTGCCAAACAATCATTTTTGGGAGAAAAATGATTTTCTCTTCGAATTAAGCATTTTGACTCCGTTTGCTCAAAATTCCTTATTTTTTCCTAAACTGTCTTTTTTGGCATTAGAATGATTTTCTCGGCGAATTAAGCATTTTGAAAACCTGCTTGCATCAAACTACACTATTTTTGCCAAACATTTTTTGGGAGAACAGTTATTTTCTCGGCACATTAAGAAATTTGACCACCTGCTATCATCAAAGTTCACTATTTTTTGCCAAACACTCTTTTTTGGGGGAAAAGTGATTTTTTTTTGGCGAATTAAGCATTTTGATCACCTGCTTGCATCAAACTACACTAATTTCTGCCAAACGGTCTTTTTTGGCAGAAAGGTGATTTTCACTACGTATTTTGCATTTTGCGACGCTGTTGGCCTCTCAATTCTCAACTTCTTTGTCAATCAATCATTTTTGGCAGAAAGGTGATTTTCACTACTTATTTTGCATTTTGACCACCTGCTTGCATCAAGTTCACTATTTTTTGCCAATCATTCTTTTTTGGCGGAAAAGTGATTTTCTCGGCGATTAAGCATTACGACTCCCTGCTTTGATGAAAATTGACTATCTTTTTTCTAAACTGTCTTTTTGGCATAAAAGGGATTATCTCGGCGAATTAGGCATTTTGCGGCCCTGCTGGCATCGTAATTCTCAACTTCTTTGTCAATCAATCATTTTTGGCAGAAATGTGATTTTCTCGGCGAATTAAGCATTTTGACAACCTGCTTGCATGAAAATTCACTGGTTTTTGCCAAACAATCATTTTTGGGAGAAAAATGATTTTCTCTTCGAATTAAGCATTTTGACTCCGTTTGCTCAAAATTCACTATTTTTTCCTAAACGGTCTTTTTTGGCATAAAGGTGATTTTCTCAGCGAATTAAGCATTTTAACAACCAACTTGCATCAAAATTCAACATTATTTGCCAAACAGTCACTTTTGGCAGAAAAGTGATTTTCTCGGCGAAATAAGCGTGTTGACCACCTGCTTGCATCAAAATTCACTGTTTCTTACCAAACAATCTCTTTTGGGAGAAAAGTGGCATTTAGTCGCATTTAAGTAAGCATTTTGACCCCCTGTTTGCATCAAAATTCACTATTTTTGGTCAAACATTATTTTATGTCAGTAAAGTGCTTTTCCTGGCGAAATAAGCGTGTTGACCACCTGCTTGCATCAAAATTCACTGTTTCTTACCAAACAATCTCTTTTGGGAGAAAAGTGATTTTCTCGGCGAATTAGGCATTTTGACCCCAGATGGCATCGCAAATCTTTTTTTTTGTTAAACAATCATTTTTGGGTAAAATTGATTTTCTCTGCGTATTAAGCTTTTTGACAACCTGCTTGCATCAAAATTCCCTATTTTTTGCCAAACTGTCTTTTTTGGCATAAGAGTGATTTTCTCGGCGAATTAAGCATTTTGAAAACCTGCTTGCATCAAACTACACTATTTTTGCCAAACATTTTTGGGAGAACAGTTATTTTCTCGGCACATTAAGAAATTTGACCACCTGCTATCATCAAAGTTCACTATTTTTGCCAAACAGTCTTTTTTGGGGGAAAAGTGATTTTTTTCGGCGAATTAAGCATTTTGATCACCTGCTTGCATCAAAATTCACTAATTTCTGCCAAACGGTCTTTTTTGGCAGAAAGGTGATTTTCACTACGTATTTTGCATTTTGCGACGCTCTTGGCCTCTCAAATCTCAACTTCTTTGTCAATCAATCATTTTTGGCAGAATGTGATTTTCTCGGCGAATTAAGCATTTTGTCTCCCCGATTGCATCAAAATTCACTATTTTTTGCCAAACAGCCATTTTCGGGAGAAAATGGACTTTCTCTGCGAATTAAGCATTTTGACAACCTGCTTGCATCAAAATTCCTTATTTTTTTCCTAAACAGTCTTTTTTGACATAACAGTGATTTTCTCGGCGAATTTTGACAACGTGCTGGCATCAAAATTCACTATTTTTCCCAAACTGTCTTTTTTGGGAGAAAAGTGATTTACTCTTCGAATTTAGCATTTTGACAATCTCTTGCATCAAAATTCACCATTTTTTGCCAAACAGTCTTTTTTGGTAGGGAACTGATTTTCTCTGCGAATTAAGCATTTTGACAACGTGATTGCATCAAAATTCAGTATTTTCTGCCAAACGGTCTTTTTTTGTCAGCAAGGTGATTTTCACTACGTATTTTGCATTATGACCACCTGCTTGCATCAAATGCACTATTTTTTGTCAAGCATTCATTTTTGGCGGAAAAGTGATTTTCTCGGCGATTAAGCATTACGACGCCCTGCTTTTATCAAAACTGACTATCTTTTTTCTAAACTGTCTTTTTTGTATAAAAGTGATTATCTCGGCGAATTAGGTATTTTGCGACCCTGCTGGCATCGCAATTCTCAACTTCATTGTCAATCAATCATTTTTGGCAGAAATGTGATTTTCTCGGCGAATTAAGCATTTTGTCTCCCTGATTGCATCAAAATTCTCTATTTTTTGCCAAACAACCATTATCGGGAGATAATGGTATTTCTCTGCGAATTAAGCATTTTGACAACCTGCTTGCATCAAAATACCTCATTTTTTGCTAAACACTGTCTTTTTTGACATAACAGTGATTTTCTCGGCGAATTTTGACAACGTGCTGGCATCAAAATTCACTATTTATTCCCAAACTGTCTTTTTTGGGAGAAAATTGATTTTCTCTGCGAATTAAGCATTTTGACAATCTGCTTGCATCAAAATTCACGATATTTTGCCAAACAGACTTTTTTGGTAGGGAACGGATTTTCTCGGAGAATTAAGCAGTTTGACCACCTGCTTGCATCAAATTCACTATTTTTGCCAAACATTTTTTTTTGACGGAAAAGTGCTTTTCTCGGCGAATTAAGCATTTTGACGACCTGCTTGCATCAAACTACACTAATTTCTGCCAAACGGTCTTTTTTGGCAGAAAGGTGATTTTCACTACGTATTTTGCATTTTGCGACGCTGTTGGCATCGCAATTCTCAACTTCTTTGTCAATCAATAATTTTTGGCAGAAATGTTATTTTCTCGGGGAATTAAGCATTTTGTCTCCCTGATTGCATCAAATTCACTATTTTTTGCCAAACAGCCATTTTCGGGAGAAAATGAACTTTCTCTGCGAATTAAGCATTTTGACAACCTGCTTGCATCAAAATTCCTTATTTTTTTCCTAAACACAGTCTTTTTTGACATAACAGTGATTTTCTCGGCGAATTTTGACAACGTGCTGGCATCAAAATTCACTATTTTTTCCCAAACTGTCTTTTTTGGTAGAGAACTGATTTTCTCGGAGAATTTAGCATTTTGACCACCTGCTTGCATCAAATTCACTATTTTTGCCAAACGGTCTTTTTTGGCAGAAAGGTGATTTTCACTACTTATTTTGCATTTTGACCACCTGCTTGCATCAAATGCACTATTTTTTGTCAAGCATTCATTTTTGGCAGAAAAGTGATTTTCTCGGCGATTAAGCATTACGACTGCCTGCTTTTATCAAAATTGACTATCTTTTTTCCAAACTGTCTTTTTGGCATAAAAGGGATTATCTCGGCGAATTTGGCATTTTGCGACCCTGCTGGCATCGCAATTCTCAACTTCTTTGTCAATCAATCATTTTTGGCAGAAATGTGATTTTCTCGGCGAATTAAGCATTTTGACAACCTGCTTGCATGAAAATTCACTGGTTTTTGCCAAACAATCATTTTTGGGAGAAAAATGATTTTCTCTTCGAATTAAGCATTTTGACTCCGTTTGCTCAAAATTCACTATTTTTTCCAAAACGGTCTTTTTTGGCATAAAGGTGATTTTCTCAGCGAATTAAGCATTTTAACAACCAACTTGCATCAAAATTCAACATTATTTGCCAAACAGTCACTTTTGGCAGAAAAGTGATTTTCTCGGCGAAATAAGCGTGTTGACCACCTGCTTGCATCAAAATTCACTGTTTCTTACCAAACAATCTCTTTTGGGAGAAAAGTGGCATTTAGTCGCATTTAAGTAAGCATTTTGACCCCCTGTTTGCATCAAAATTCACTATTTTGGTCAAACATTATTTTATGTCAGTAAAGTGCTTTTCCTGGCGAAATAAGCGTGTTGACCACCTGCTTGCATCAAAATTCACTGTTTCTTACCAAACAATCTCTTTTGGGAGAAAAGTGATTTTCTCGGCGAATTAGGCATTTTGACCCCAGATGGCATCGCAAATCTTTTTTTTTTGTTAAACAATCATTTTTGGGTAAAATTGATTTTCTCTGCGTATTAAGCATTTTGACAACCTGCTTGAATCAAAATTCCCTATTTTTTGCCAAACTGTCTTTTTTGGCATAAGAGTGATTTTCTCGGCGAATTAAGCATTTTGACCACCTGCTTGCATCAAACTACACTATTTTTGCCAAACATTTTTTGGGAGAACAGTTATTTTCTCGGCACATTAAGAAATTTGACCACCTGCTATCATCAAAGTTCACTATTTTTTGCCAAACAGTCTTTTTTGGGGGAAAAGTGATTTTCTTTCGGCGAATTAAGCATTTTGATCACCTGCTTGCATCAAAATTCACTAATTTCTGCCAAACGGTCTTTTTTTGGCAGAAAGGTGATTTTCACTACGTATTTTGCATTTTGCGGCGCTGTTGGCCTCGCAATTCTCAACTTCTTTGTCAATCAATCATTTTTGGCAGAAATGTGATTTTCGCGAATTAAGCATTTGCCCCGATTGCATCAAAATTCACTATTTTTTTGCCAAACAGCCATTTTCGGGAGAAAATGGACTTTCTCTGCGAATTAAGCATTTTGACAACCTGCTTGCATCAAAATTCCTTATTTTTTTCCTAAACAGTCTTTTTTGACATAACAGTGATTTTCTCGGCGAATTTTGACAACGTGCTGGCATCAAAATTCACTATTTTTCCCAAACTGTCTTTTTTGGGAGAAAAGTGATTTACTCTTCGAATTTAGCATTTTGACAATCTCTTCCATCAAAATTCACCATTTTTTGCCAAACAGTCTTTTTTGGTAGGGAACTGATTTTCTCTGCGAATTAAGCATTTTGACAACGTGATTGCATCAAAATTCAGTATTTTCTGCCAAACGGTCTTTTTTTGTCAGCAAGGTGATTTTCACTACGTATTTTGCATTATGACCACCTGCTTGCATCAAATGCACTATTTTTTGTCAAGCATTCATTTTTGGCGGAAAAGTGATTTTCTCGGCGATTAAGCATTACGACGCCCTGCTTTTATCAAAACTGACTATCTTTTTTCTAAACTGTCTTTTTTGTATAAAAGTGATTATCTCGGCGAATTAGGTATTTTGCGACCCTGCTGGCATCGCAATTCTCAACTTCTTTGTCAATCAATCATTTTTGGCAGAAATGTGATTTTCTCGGTGAATTAAGCATTTTGTCTCCCTGATTGCATCAAAATTCACTATTTTTTGCCAAACAGCCATTTTCGGGAGAAAATGGAATTTCTCTGCGAATTAAGCATTTTGACAACCTGCTTGCATCAAAATTCCTTATTTTTTTCCTAAACACAGTCTTTTTTGACATAACAGTGATTTTCTCGGCGAATTTTGACAATGTGCTGGCATCAAAATTCACTATTTTTCCCCTAACTGTCTTTTTTGGGAGAAAAATGATTTTCTCTTCGAATTTAGCATTTTCACAATCTCTTGCATCAAAATTCACCATTTTTTGCCAAACAGTCTTTTTGGTAGAGAACTGATTTTCTCGGAGAATTTAGCATTTTGACCACCTGCTTGCATCAAATTCACTATTTTTGCCAAACGGTCTTTTTTGGCAGAAAGGTGATTTTCACTACTTATTTTGCATTTTGACCACCTGCTTGCATCAAATGCACTATTTTTTGTCAAGCATTCATTTTTGGCGGAAAAGTGATTTTCTTGGCGATTATGCATTACGACTGCCTGCTTTTATCAAAATTGACTATCTTTTTTCCAAACTGTCTTTTGGCATAAAAGGGATTATCTCGGCGAATTAGGCATTTTGCGACCCTGCTGGCATCGCAATTCTCAACTTCTTTGTCAATCAATCATTTTTGGCAGAAATTTGATTTCTCGGCGAATTAAGCATTTTGACAACCTGCTTGCATGAAAATTCACTGGTTTTTGCCAAACAATCATTTTTGGGAGAAAAATGATTTTCTCTTCGAATTAAGCATTTGACTCCGTTTGCTCAAAATTCCTTTTTTTTCCTAAACTGTCTTTTTTGGCATTAGAATGATTTTCTCGGCGAATTAAGCATTTTGAAAACCTGCTTGCATCAAACTACACTATTTTTGCCAAACATTTTTTGGGAGAACAGTTATTTTCTCGGCACATTAAGAAATTTGACCACCTGCTATCATCAAAGTTCACTATTTTTTGCCAAACACTCTTTTTTGGGGGAAAAGTGATTTTTTTCGGCGAATTAAGCATTTTGATCACCTGCTTGCATCAAACTACACTAATTTCTGCCAAACGGTCTTTTTTGGCAGAAAGGTGATTTTCACTGCGTATTTTGCATTTTGCGACGCTGTTGGCCTCTCAATTCTCAACTTCTTTGTCAATCAATCATTTTTGGCAGAAAGGTGATTTTCACTACTTATTTTGCATTTTGACCACCTGCTTGCATCAAGTTCACTATTTTTTGCCAATCATTCTTTTTGGCGGAAAAGTGATTTTCTCGGCGATTAAGCATTACGACTCCCTGCTTTGATGAAAATTGACTATCTTTTTTCTAAACTGTCTTTTTGGCATAAAAGGGATTATCTCGGCGAATTAGGCATTTTGCGGCCCTGCTGGCATCGTAATTCTCAACTTCTTTGTCAATCAATCATTTTTGGCAGAAATGTGATTTTCTCGGCGAATTAAGCATTTTGACAACCTGCTTGCATGAAAATTCACTGGTTTTTGCCAAACAATCATTTTTGGGAGAAAAATGATTTTCTCTTCGAATTAAGCATTTTGACTCCGTTTGCTCAAAATTCACTATTTTTTCCTAAACGGTCTTTTTTGGCATAAAGGTGATTTTCTCAGCGAATTAAGCATTTTAACAACCAACTTGCATCAAAATTCAACATTATTTGCCAAACAGTCACTTTTGGCAGAAAAGTGATTTTCTCGGCGAAATAAGCGTGTTGACCACCTTGCTTGCATCAAAATTCACTGTTTCTTACCAAACAATCTCTTTTGGGAGAAAAGTGGCATTTAGTCGCATTTAAGTAAGCATTTTCACCCCCTGTTTGCATCAAAATTCACTATTTTTGGTCAAAAATTATTTTATGTCAGTAAAGTGCTTTTCTCGGCGAAATAAGCGTGTTGACCACCTGCTTGCATCAAAATTCACTATTTTTGGTCAAACATTATTTCATGTCAGTAAAGTGCTTTTCTCGGCGAAATAAGCGTGTTGACCACCTGCTTGCATCAAAATTCACTGTTTCTTACCAAACAATCTCTTTTGGGAGAAAAGTGATTTTCTCGGCGAATTAGGCATTTTGACCCCAGATGGCATCGCAAATCTTTTTTTTTTGTTAAACAATCATTTTTGGGTAAAATTGATTTTCTCTGCGTATTAAGCATTTTGACAACCTGCTTGCATCAAAATTCCCTATTTTTTGCCAAACTGTCTTTTTTGGCATAAGAGTGATTTTCTCGGCGAATTAAGCATTTTGACCACCTGCTTGCATCAAACTACACTATTTTTGCCAAACATTTTTTGGGAGAACAGTTATTTTCTCGGCACATTAAGAAATTTGACCACCTGCTATCATCAAAGTTCACTATTTTTTGCCAAACAGTCTATTTTGGGGGAAAAGTGATTTTCTTTCGGCGAATTAAGCATTTTGATCACCTGCTTGCATCAAAATTCACTAATTTCTGCCAAACGGTCTTTTTTTTGGCAGAAAGGTGATTTTCACTACGTATTTTGCATTTTGCGGCGCTGTTGGCCTCGCAATTCTCAACTTCTTTGTCAATCAATCATTTTTGGCAGAAATGTGATTTTCTCCCCGATTGCATCAAAATTCACTATTTTTTTTCCAAACAGCCATTTTCGGGAGAAAATGGACTTTCTCTGCGAATTAAGCTTTTTGACAACCTGCTTGCATCAAAATTCCTTATTTTTTTTCCTAAACAGTCTTTTTTGACATAACAGTGATTTTCTCGGCGAATTTTGACAACGTGCTGGCATCAAAATTCACTATTTTTCCCAAACTGTCTTTTTTGGGAGAAAAGTGATTTACTCTTCGAATTTAGCATTTTGACAATCTCTTCCATCAAAATTCACCATTTTTTGCCAAACAGTCTTTTTTGGTAGGGAACTGATTTTCTCTGCGAATTAAGCATTTGAACAACGTGATTGCATCAAAATTCAGTATTTTCTGCCAAACGGTCTTTTTTTGTCAGCAAGGTGATTTTCACTACGTATTTTGCATTATGACCACCTGCTTGCATCAAATGCACTATTTTTTGTCAAGCATTCATTTTTGGCGGAAAAGTGATTTTCTCGGCGATTAAGCATTACGACGCCCTGCTTTTATCAAAACTGACTATCTTTTTTCTAAACTGTCTTTTTTGTATAAAAGTGATTATCTCGGCGAATTAGGTATTTTGCGACCCTGCTGGCATCGCAATTCTCAACTTCTTTGTCAATCAATCATTTTTGGCAGAAATGTGATTTTCTCGGCGAATTAAGCATTTTGTCTCCCTGATTGCATCAAAATTCACTATTTTTTGCCAAACAGCCATTTTCGGGAGAAAATGGAATTTCTCTGCGAATTAAGCATTTTGACAACCTGCTTGCATCAAAATTCCTTATTTTTTTTCCTAAACACAGTCTTTTTTGACATAACAGTGATTTTCTCGGCGAATTTTGACAACGTGCTGGCATCAAAATTCACTATTTTTCCCCTAACTGTCTTTTTTGGGAGAAAAATGATTTTCTCTTCGAATTTAGCATTTTCACAATCTCTTGCATCAAAATTCACCATTTTTTGCCAAACAGTCTTTTTTGGTAGAGAACTGATTTTCTCGGAGAATTTAGCATTTTGACCACCTGCTTGCATCAAATTCACTATTTTTGCCAAACGGTCTTTTTTGGCAGAAAGGTGATTTTCACTACTTATTTTGCATTTTGACCACCTGCTTGCATCAAATGCACTATTTTTTGTCAAGCATTCATTTTTGGCAGAAAAGTGATTTTCTCGGCGATTAAGCATTACGACTGCCTGCTTTTATCAAAATTTACTATCTTTTTTCCAAACTGTCTTTTTGGCATAAAAGGGATTATCTCGGCGAATTTGGCATTTTGCGACCCTGCTGGCATCGCAATTCTCAACTTCTTTGTCAATCAATCATTTTTGGCAGAAATTTGATTTTCTCGGCGAATTAAGCATTTTGACAACCTGCTTGCATGAAAATTCACTGGTTTTTGCCAAACAATCATTTTTGGGAGAAAAATGATTTTCTCTTCGAATTAAGCATTTTGACTCCGTTTGCTCAAAATTCCTTATTTTTTCCTAAACTGTCTTTTTTGGCATTAGAATGATTTTCTCGGCGAATTAAGCATTTTGAAAACCTGCTTGCATCAAACTACACTATTTTTGCCAAACATTTTTTGGGAGAACAGTTATTTTCTCGGCACATTAAGAAATTTGACCACCTGCTATCATCAAAGTTCACTATTTTTTGCCAAACACTCTTTTTTGGGGGAAAAGTGACTTTTTTCGGCGAATTAAGCATTTTGATCACCTGCTTGCATCAAACTACACTAATTTCTGCCAAACGGTCTTTTTTGGCAGAAAGGTGATTTTCACTACGTATTTTGCATTTTGCGACGCTCTTGGCCTCTCAAATCTCAACTTCTTTGTCAATCAATCATTTTTGGCAGAAAGGTGATTTTCACTACTTATTTTGCATTTTGACCACCTGCTTGCATCAAGTTCACTATTTTTTGCCAATCATTCTTTTTTGGCGGAAAAGTGATTTTCTCGGCGATTAAGCATTACGACTCCCTGCTTTGATGAAAATTGACTATCTTTTTTCTAAACTGTCTTTTTGGCATAAAAGGGATTATCTCGGCGAATTAGGCATTTTGCGGCCCTGCTGGCATCGTAATTCTCAACTTCTTTGTCAATCAATCATTTTTGGCAGAAATGTGATTTTCTCGGCGAATTAAGCATTTTGACAACCTGCTTGCATGAAAATTCACTGGTTTTTGCCAAACAATCATTTTTGGGAGAAAAATGATTTTCTCTTCGAATTAAGCATTTTGTCTCCGTTTGCTCAAAATTCACTATTTTTTCCAAAACGGTCTTTTTTGGCATAAAGGTGATTTTCTCAGCGAATTAAGCATTTTAGGGCAGCATGGTAGCATGGTGGTTAGCATAAATGCTTCACAGCTCCAGGGTCCCAGGTTCGATGCCCGGCTGGGTCACTGTCTGTGCGGAGTCTGCACGTCCTCCCCGTGTGTGCTCCGGTTTCCTCCCACAGTCCAAAGATGTGCAGGTTAGGTGGATTGGCCATACTAAATTGCCCGTAGTGTCCTAAAAGTAGGGTGATCATTGCTCGGCACAACATTGAGGGCCGAAGGGCCTGTTCTGTGCTGTACTGTTCTAAGTTCTAAGTTATAAGTTCTAAGTTCTAACAACCAACTTGCATCAAAATTCAACATTATTTGCTAAACAGTCACTTTTGGCAGAAAAGTGATTTTCTCGGCGAAATAAGCGTGTTGACCACTTGCTTGCTCAAAATTCACTGTTTCTTACCAAACAATCTCTTTTGGGAGAAAAGTGGCATTTAGTCGCATTTAAGTAAGCATTTTGACCCCCTGTTTGCATCAAAATTCACTATTTTTGGTCAAAAATTATTTTATGTCAGTAAAGTGCTTTTCTCGGCGAAATAAGCGTGTTGACCACCTGCTTGCATCAAAATTCACTATTTTTGGTCAAACATTATTTCATGTCAGTAAAGTGCTTTTCTCGGCGAAATAAGCGTGTTGACCACCTGCTTGCATCAAAATTCACTGTTTCTTACCAAACAATCTCTTTTGGGAGAAAAGTGATTTTCTCGGCGAATTAGGCATTTTGACCCCAGATGGCATCGCAAATCTTTTTTTTTGTTAAACAATCATTTTTGGGTAAAATTGATTTTCTCTGCGTATTAAGCATTTTGACAACCTGCTTGCATCAAAATTCCCTATTTTTTGCCAAACTGTCTTTTTTGGCATAAGAGTGATTTTCTCGGCGAATTAAGCATTTTGAAAACCTGCTTGCATCAAACTACACTATTTTTGCCAAACATTTTTTGGGAGAACAGTTATTTTCTCGGCACATTAAGAAATTTGACCACCTGCTATCATCAAAGTTCACTATTTTTTGCCAAACACTCTTTTTTGGGGGAAAAGTGATTTTTTTCGGCGAATTAAGCATTTTGATCACCTGCTTGCATCAAAATTCACTAATTTCTGCCAAACGGTCTTTTTTGGCAGAAAGGTGATTTTCACTACGTATTTTGCATTTTGCGACGCTGTTGGCCTCGCAATTCTCAACTTCTTTGTCAATCAATCATTTTTGGCAGAAATGTGATTTTCTCGGCGAATTAAGCATTTTGTCTCCCCGATTGCATCAAAATTCACTATTTTTTGCCAAACAGCCATTTTCGGGAGAAAATGGACTTTCTCTGCGAATTAAGCATTTTGACAACCTGCTTGCATCAAAATTCCTTATTTTTTTCCTAAACAGTCTTTTTTGACATAACAGTGATTTTCTCGGCGAATTATGACAACGTGCTGGCATCAAAATTCACTATTTTTCCCAAACTGTCTTTTTTGGGAGAAAAGTGATTTACTCTTCGAATTTAGCATTTTGACAATCTCTTGCATCAAAATTCACCATTTTTTGCCAAACAGTCTTTTTTGGTAGGGAACTGATTTTCTCTGCGAATTAAGCATTTTGACAACGTGATTGCATCAAAATTCAGTATTTTCTGCCAAACGGTCTTATTTTGTCAGCAAGGTGATTTTCACTACGTATTTTGCATTATGACCACCTGCTTGCATCAAATGCACTATTTTTTGTCAAGCATTCATTTTTGGCGGAAAAGTGATTTTCTCGGCGATTAAGCATTACGACTGCCTGCTTTTATCAAAATTGACTATCTTTTTTCCAAACTGTCTTTTTGGCATAAAAGGGATTATCTCGGCGAATTAGGCATTTTGCGACCCTGCTGGCATCGCAATTCTCAACTTCATTGTCAATCAATCATTTTTGGCAGAAATGTGATTTTCTCGGCGAATTAAGCATTTTGTCTCCCTGATTGCATCAAAATTCACTATTTTTTGCCAAACAGCCATTTCGGGAGAAAATGGAATTTCTCTGCGAATTAAGCATTTTGACAACCTGCTTGCATCAAAATTCCTTATTTTTTTCCTAAACACAGTCTTTTTGGACATAACAGTGATTTTCTCTGCGAATTTTGACAACGTGCTGGCATCAAAATTCACTATTTTTTCCCAAACTGCCTTTTTTGGGAGAAAAATGATTTTCTCTTCGAATTTAGCATTTTCACAATCTCTTGCATCAAAATTCACCATTTTTTGCCAAACAGTCTTTTTGGTAGAGAACTGATTTTCTCGGAGAATTTAGCATTTTGACCACCTGCTTGCATCAAATTCACTATTTTTGCCAAACGGTCTTTTTTGGCAGAAAGGTGATTTTCACTACTTATTTTGCATTTTGACCACCTGCTTGCATCAAATTCACTATTTTTTGCCAATCATTCTTTTTTGGCGGAAAAGTGATTTTCTCGGCGATTAAGCATTACGACTGCCTGCTTTTATCAAAATTGACTATCTTTTTTCCAACTGTCTTTTTGGCATAAAAGGGATTATCTCGGCGAATTAGGCATTTTGCGACCCTGCTGGCATCGCAATTCTCAACTTCTTTGTCAATCAATCATTTTTGGCAGAAATTTGATTTTCTCGGCGAATTAAGCATTTTGACAACCTGCTTGCATGAAAATTCACTGGTTTTTGCCAAACAATCATTTTTGGGAGAAAAATGATTTTCTCTTCGAATTAAGCATTTTGACTCCGTTGCTCAAAATTCCTTATTTTTTCCTAAACTGTCTTTTTTGGCATTAGAATGATTTCTCGGCGAATTAAGCATTTTGAAAACCTGCTTGCATCAAACTACACTATTTTTGCCAAACATTTTTGGGAGAACAGTTATTTTCTCGGCACATTAAGAAATTTGACCACCTGCTATCATCAAAGTTCACTATTTTTTGCCAAACACTCTTTTTTGGGGGAAAAGTGATTTTTTTTTTGGCGAATTAAGCATTTTGATCACCTGCTTGCATCAAACTACACTAATTTCTGCCAAACGGTCTTTTTTGGCAGAAAGGTGATTTTCACTACGTATTTTGCATTTTGCGACGCTGTTGGCCTCTCAATTCTCAACTTCTTTGTCAATCAATCATTTTTGGCAGAAAGGTGATTTTCACTACTTATTTTGCATTTTGACCACCTGCTTGCATCAAGTTCACTATTTTTTGCCAATCATTCTTTTTTGGCGGAAAAGTGATTTTCTCGGCGATTAAGCATTACGACTCCCTGCTTTTATCAAAATTGACTATCTTTTTTCTAAACTGTCTTTTTGGCATAAAAGGGATTATCTCGGCGAATTAGGCATTTTGCGGCCCTGCTGGCATCGTAATTCTCAACTTCTTTGTCAATCAATCATTTTTGGCAGAAATGTGATTTTCTCGGCGAATTAAGCATTTTGACAACCTGCTTGCATGAAAATTCACTGGTTTTTGCCAAACAATCATTTTTGGGAGAAAAATGATTTTCTCTTCGAATTAAGCATTTTGACTCCGTTTGCTCAAAATTCACTATTTTTTCCTAAACGGTCTTTTTTGGCATAAAGGTGATTTTCTCAGCGAATTAAGCATTTTAACAACCAACTTGCATCAAAATTCAACATTATTTGCCAAACAGTCACTTTTGGCAGAAAAGTGATTTTCTCGGCGAAATAAGCGTGTTGACCACCTGCTTGCATCAAAATTCACTGTTTCTTACCAAACAATCTCTTTTGGGAGAAAAGTGGCATTTAGTCGCATTTAAGTAAGCATTTTGACCCCCTGTTTGCATCAAAATTCACTATTTTTGTCAAACATTATTTTATGTCAGTAAAGTGCTTTTCCTGGCGAAATAAGGCATCAAATTCACTATTTTTGGTCAAACATTATTTATGTCAGTAAAGTGCTTTTCCTGGCGAAATAAGCGTGTTGACCACCTGCTTGCATCAAAATTCACTGTTTCTTACCAAACAATCTCTTTTGGGAGAAAAGTGATTTTCTCGGCGAATTAGGCATTTTGACCCCAGATGGCATCGCAAATCTTTTTTTTTTGTTAAACAATCATTTTTGGGTAAAATTGATTTTCTCTGCGTATTAAGCATTTTGACAACCTGCTTGCATCAAAATTCCCTATTTTTTGCCAAACTGTCTTTTTTGGCATAAGAGTGATTTTCTCGGCGAATTAAGCATTTTGACAACCTGCTTGCATCAAACTACACTATTTTTGCCAAACATTTTTTGGGAGAACAGTTATTTTCTCGGCACATTAAGAAATTTGACCACCTGCTATCATCAAAGTTCACTATTTTTTGCCAAACAGTCTTTTTTGGGGGAAAAGTGATTTTCTTTCGGCGAATTAAGCATTTTGATCACCTGCTTGCATCAAAATTCACTAATTTCTGCCAAACGGTCATTTTTGGCAGAAAGGTGATTTTCACTACGTATTTTGCATTTTGCAGCGCTGTTGGCCTCGCAATTCTCAACTTCTTTGTCAATCAATCATTTTTGGCAGAAATTTGATTTTCTCCCCGATTGCATCAAAATTCACTATTTTTTGCCAAACAGCCATTTTCGGGAGAAAATGGACTTTCTCTGCGAATTAAGCTTTTTGACAACCTGCTTGCATCAAAATTCCTTATTTCTTTTCCTAAACAGTCTTTTTTGACATAACTGTGATTTTCTCGGCGAATTTTGACAACGTGCTGGCATCAAAATTCACTATTTTTCCCAAACTGCTCTTTTTGGGAGAAAAGTGATTTACTCTTCGAATTTAGCATTTTGACAATCTCTTGCCATCAAAATTCACCATTTTTTGCCAAACAGTCTTTTTTGGTAGGGAACTGATTTTCTCTGCGAATTAAATTAAGCATTTTGACAACGTGCTTGCATCAAAATTCAGTATTTTCTGCCAAACGGTCTTTTTTTGTCAGCAAGGTGATTTTCACTACGTATTTTGCATTATGACCACCTGCTTGCATCAAATGCACTATTTTTTGTCAAGCATTCATTTTTGGCGGAAAAGTGATTTTCTCGGCGATTAAGCATTACGACGCCCTGCTTTTATCAAAACTGACTCTTTTTTCTAAACTGTCTTTTTTGTATAAAAGTGATTATCTCGGCGAATTAGGTATTTTGCGACCATGCTGGCATCGCAATTCTCAACTTCATTGTCATTCAATCATTTTTGGCAGAAATGTGATTTTCTCGGCGAATTAAGCATTTTGCCAAAATTCACTATTTATTCCCAAACTGTCTTTTTTGGGAGAAAAATGATTTTCTCTGCGAATTTAGCATTTTGACAATCTGCTTGCATCAAAATTCACGATTTTTTGCCAAACAGACTTTTTTGGTAGAGAACGGATTTTCTCGGAGAATTAAGCATTTTGACCACCTGCTTGCATCAAATTCACTACTTTTGCCAAACATTTTTTTTTGACGGAAAAGTGCTTTTCTCGGCGAATTAACCATTTTGACCACCTGCTTGCATGAAACTACACTAATTTCTGCCAAACGGTCTTTTTTGGCAGAAAGGTGATTTTCACTACGTATTTTGCATTTTGCGACGCTGTTGGCATCGCAATTCTCAACTTCTTTGTCAATCAATCATTTTTGGCAGAAATGTGATTTTCTCGGCGAATCAAGCATTTTGACAACCTGCTTGCATCAAACTACACTATTTTTGCCAAACATTTTTTGGGAGAACAGTTATATTCTCGGCACATTAAGAAATTTGACCACCTGCTATCATCAAAGTTCACTATTTTTTGCCAATCATTCTTTTTTGGCGGAAAAGTGATTTTCTCGGCGATTAAGCATTACGACTCCCTGCTTTTATCAAAATTGACTATCTTTTTTCCAAACTGTCTTTTTGGCATAAAAGGGATTATCTCGGCGAATTAGGCATTTTGCGACCCTGCTGGCATCGCAATTCTCAACTTCTTTGTCAATCAATCATTTTTGGCAGAAATGTGATTTTCTCGGCGAATTAAGCATTTTGACAACCTGCTTGCATGAAAATTCACTGGTTTTTGCCAAACAATCATTTTTGGGAGAAAAATGATTTTCTCTTCGAATTAAGCATTTTGACTCCGTTTGCTCAAAATTCACTATTTTTTCCTAAGCGGTCTTTTTTGGCATAAAGGTGATTTTCACTACGTATTTTGCATTTTGCGACGCTGTTGGCATCGCAATTCTCCACTTCTTTGTCAATCCATCATTTTTGGCAGAAATGTGATTTTCTCGGCATTTTGTCTCCCCGATTGCATCAAAATTCACTATTTTTTTGCCAAACAGCCATTTTCGGGAGAAAATTGACTTTCTCTGCGAATTAAGCATTTTGACAACCTGCTTGCATCAAAATTCCTTATTTTTTTTCCTAAACACAGTCCTTTTTGACATAACAGTGATTTTCTCGGCGAATTATGACAACATGCTGGTATCAAAATTCACTATTTTTCCCAAACTGTCTTTTTTGGGAGAAAAGTGATTTACTTTTCGAATTTAGCATTTTGACAATTTCTTGCATCAAAATTCACCATTTTTTGGCCAAACAGTCTTTTTTGGTAGGGAACTGATTTTCTCTGCGAATTAAGCATTTTGACAACGTGCTTGCATCAAAATTCAGTATTTTCTGCCAAACGGTCTTATTTTGTCAGCAAGGTGATTTTCACTACGTATTTTGCATTATGACCACCTGCTTGCATCAAATGCACTATTTTTTGTCAAGCATTCATTTTTGGCGGAAAAGTGATTTTCTCGGCGATTAAGCATTACGACTGCCTGCTTTTATCAAAATTGACTATCTTTTTTCCAAACTGTCTTTTTGGCATAAAAGGGATTATCTCGGCGAATTAGGCATTTTGCGACCCTGCTGGCATCGCAATTCTCAACTTCTTTGTCAATCAATCATTTTTGGCAGAAATGTGATTTTCTCGGCGAATTAAGCATTTTGACAACCTGCTTGCATGAAAATTCACTGGTTTTTGCCAAACAATCATTTTTGGGAGAAAATGATTTTCTCTGCGAATTAAGCATTTTGACAACCTGCTTGCATCAAAATTCCTTATTTTTTTTTACTAAACACAGTCTTCTTTGACATAACAGTGATTTTCTCGGCGAATTATGACAACGTGCTGGTATCAAAATTCACTATTTTTTCCCAAACTGTCTTTTTTGGGAGAAAAATGATTTACTCTTCGAATTCAGCATTTTGACAATCTCTTGCATCAAAATTCACCATTTTTTGCCAAACAGTCTTTTTTGGTAGGGAACTGATTTTCTCTGCGAATTAAGCATTTTGACAACGTGCTTGCATCAAAATTCAGTATTTTCTGCCAAACGGTCTTTTTTGTCAGCAAGGTGATTTTCACTACGTATTTTGCATTATGACCACCTACTTGCATCAAATGCACTATTTTGTGTCAAGCATTCATTTTTGGCGGAAAAGTGATTTTCTCGGCGATTAAGCATTACGACTCCCTGCTTTGATGAAAATTGACTATCTTTTTTCTAAACTGTCTTTTTTGGTAGGGAACTGATTTTCTCTGCGAATTAAGCATTTTGACAACGTGCTTGCATCAAATTCAGTATTTCTACCAAACGGTCTTATTTTGTCAGCAAGGTGATTTTCCACCTACGATATTTGCATTATGAGCACCTGCGTTGCATCAAATGCACTATTTTTTGTCAAGCATTCATTTTTGGCGGAAAAGTGATTTTCTCGGCGATTAAGCATTACGACTCCTGCTATTATCAAAATTGACTATCTTTTTTCCAAACTGTCTTTTTGGCATAAAAGGGATTATCTCGGCGAATTAGGCATTTTGCGACCCTGCTGGCATCGCAATTCTCAACTTCTTTGTCAATCAATCATTTTTGGCAGAAATGTGGATTTCTCGGCGAATTAAGCATTTTGACAACCTGCTTGCATGAAAATTCACTGGTTTTTGCCAAACAATCATTTTTGGGAGAAAATCATTTTTCTCTTCGATTAAGCATTTGACTCCGTTTGCTCAAAATTCACTATTTTTTCTTAAACGGTCTTTTTTGGCATAAAGGTGATTTTCTCAGCGAATTAAGCATTTTAACAACCAACTTGCATCAAAATTCAACATTATTTGCCAAACAGTCTCTTTTGAAAGAAAAGTGATTTTCTCGGCGAAATAAGCGTGTTGACCACCTGCTTGCATCAAAATTCACTGTTTCTTACCAAACAATCTCTTTTGGGAGAAAAGTGGCATTTAGTCGCATTTAAGTAAGCATTTTGACCCCCTGTTTGCATCAAAATTCACTATTTTTGGTCAAACATTATTTTATGTCAGTAAAGTGCTTTTCCTGGCGAAATAAGCGTGTTGACCACCTGCTTGCATCAAAATTCACTGTTTCTTACCAAACAATCTCTTTTGGGAGAAAAGTGATTTTCTCGGCGAATTAGGCATTTTGACCCCAGATGGCATCGCAAATCTTTTTTTTTGTTAAACAATCATTTTTGGGTAAAATTGATTTTCTCTGCGTATTAAGCATTTTGACAACCTGCTTGCATCAAAATTCCCTATTTTTTGCCAAACTGTCTTTTTTGGCATAAGAGTGATTTTCTCGGCGAATTAAGCATTTTGAAAACCTGCTTGCATCAAACTACACTATTTTTGCCAAACATTTTTTGGGAGAACAGTTATTTTCTCGGCACATTAAGAAATTTGACCACCTGCTATCATCAAAGTTCACTATTTTTTGCCAAACACTCTTTTTTGGGGGAAAAGTGATTTTTTTCGGCGAATTAAGCATTTTGATCACCTGCTTGCATCAAAATTCACTAATTTCTGCCAAACGGTCTTTTTTGGCAGAAAGGTGATTTTCACTACGTATTTTGCATTTTGCGACGCTGTTGGCATCGCAATTCTCAACTTCTTTGTCAATCAATCATTTTTGGCAGAAATGTGATTTTCTCGGCGAATTAAGCATTTTGACAATCTCTTGCATCAAAATTCACTATTTTTTGCCAAACAGCCATTTTCGGGAGAAAATGGACTTTCTCTGCGAATTAAGCTTTTTGACAACCTGCTTGCATCAAAATTCCTTATTTCTTTTCCTAAACAGTCTTTTTTGACATAACTGTGATTTTCTCGGCGAATTTTGACAACGTGCTGGCATCAAAATTCACTATTTTTCCCAAACTCTCTTTTTTGGGAGAAAAGTGATTTACTCTTCGAATTTAGCATTTTGACAATCTCTTCCATCAAAATTCACCATTTTTTGCCAAACAGTCTTTTTTGGTAGGGAACTGATTTTCTCTGCGAATTAAGCATTTTGATAACGTGATTGCATCATAGAACATAGAACATAGAACAGTACAGCACAGAACAGGCCCTTCGGCCCTCAATGTTGTGCCGAGCCATGATCACCCTACTCAAACCCACATATCCACCCTATACCCGTAACCCAACAACCCCCCCCTCTTAACCTTACTTTTATTAGGACACTACGGGCAATTTAGCATGGCCAATCCACCTAACCCGCACATCTTTGGACTGTGGGAGGAAACCGGAGCACCCGGAGGAAACCCACGCACACAGGGGGAGGACGTGCAGACTCCACACAGACAGTGACCCAGCCGGGAATCGAACCTGGGACCCTGGAGCTGTGAAGCATTTATGCTAACCACCATGCTACCCTGCTGCATCAAAATTCAGTATTTTCTGCCAAACGGTCTTTTTTTGTCAGCAAGGTGATTTTCACTACGTATTTTGCATTATGACCACCTGCTTGCATCAAATGCACCATTTTTTGTCAAGCATTCATTTTTGGCGGAAAAGTGATTTTCTCGGCGATTAAGCATTACGACGCCCTGCTTTTATCAAAACTGACTCTTTTTTCTAAACTGTCTTTTTTGTATAAAAGTGATTATCTCGGCGAATTAGGTATTTTGCGACCATGCTGGCATCGCAATTCTCAACTTCATTGTCATTCAATCATTTTTGGCAGAAATGTGATTTTCTCGGCGAATTAAGCATTTTGCCAAAATTCACTATTTATTCCCAAACTGTCTTTTTTGGGAGAAAAATGATTTTCTCTGCGAATTTAGCATTTTGACAATCTGCTTGCATCAAAATTCACGATTTTTTGCCAAACAGACTTTTTTGGTAGAGAACGGATTTTCTCGGAGAATTAAGCATTTTGACCACCTGCTTGCATCAAATTCACTATTTTTGCCAAACATTTTTTTTTGACGGAAAAGTGCTTTTCTCGGCGAATTAACCATTTTGACCACCTGCTTGCATGAAACTACACTAATTTCTGCCAACCGGTCTTTTTTGGCAGAAAGGTGATTTTCACTACGTATTTTGCATTTTGCGACGCTGTTGGCATCGCAATTCTCAACTTCTTTGTCAATCAATCATTTTTGGCAGAAATGTGATTTTCTCGGCGAATTAAGCATTTTGACAACCTGCTTGCATCAAACTACACTATTTTTGCCAAACATTTTTGGGAGAACAGTTATATTCTCGGCACATTAAGAAATTTGACCACCTGCTATCATCAAAGTTCACTATTTTTGCCAAACACTCTTTTTTGGGGGAAAAGTGATTTTTTTCGCCGAATTAAGCATTTTGATCACCTGCTTGCATCAAAATTCACTAATTTCTGCCAAACCGTCTTTTTTGGCAGAAAGGTGATTTTTTTCTACGTATTTTGCATTTTGCGACGCTGTTGGCATCGCAATTCTCAACTTCTTTGTCAATCAATCATTTTTGGCAGAAATGTGATTTCTCGGCGAATTAAGCATTTTTCAATTTGACAACCTGCTAGCATGAAAATTCACTGGTTTTTGCCAAACAATCATTTTGGGAGAAAATGATTTTCTCTTCGAATTAAGCATTTTGACTCCCTGATTGCTCAAAATTCACTATTTTTTCCTAAACGGTCTTTTTGGCATAAAGGTGATTTTCTCAGCGAATTAAGCATTTTAACAACCACTTGCATCAAAATTCAACATTATTTGCCAAACAGTCACTTTTGCAGAAAAGTGATTTCCTCGGCGAAATAAGCGTGTTGACCAACCTGCTTGCATCAAATTCACTGTTTCTACCAAACAATCTCTTTTGGGAGAAACGTGGCATTTAGTCGCATTTAAGTAAGCATTTTGACCCCCTGTTTGCAGCAAATTCACTATTTCTGGTCAAACATTATTTTATGTCAGTAAAGTGCTTTTCCTGGCGAAATAAGCGTGTTGACCCACCTGCTTGCATCAAATTCACTGTTTCTTACCAAACAATCTCTTTTGGGAGAAAGTGATTTTCTCGGCGAATTAGGCATTTGGACCCCAGATGGCATCGCAATCTTTTTTTTTTTTGTTAACAATCATTTTTGGGTAAAAAATTGATTTTTCTCTGCGTATTAAGCATTTTGACAACCTGCTTGCATCAAAATTCCTTATTTTTGCCCAACTGTCTTTTTGGCATAAGAGTGATTTTCTCGGCGAATTAAGCATTTTGAAAACCTGCTTGCATCAAACTACACTATTTTTGCCAAACATTTTTTGGGAGAACAGTTATTTTCTCGGCGATTAAGCATTACGACTGCCTGCTTTTATCAAAATTGACTATCTTTTTTCCAAACTGTCTTTTTGGCATAAAAGGGATTATCTCGGCGAATTAGGCATTTTGCGACCCTGCTGGCATCGCAATTCTCAACTTCTTTGTCAATCAATCATTTTTGGCAGAAATGTGATTTTCTCGGCGAATTAAGCATTTTGCCTCCCTGATTGCATCAAAATTCACTATTTTATGCCAAACAGCCATTTTTGGAAGAAAATGGACTTTCTCTGCGAATTAAGCATTTTGACAACCTGCTTGCATCAAAATTCCTTATTTTTTTTTACTAAACACAGTCTTCTTTGACATAACAGTGATTTTCTCGGCGAATTATGACAACGTGCTGGTATCAAAATTCACTATTTTTTCCCAAACTGTCTTTTTTGGGAGAAAAATGATTTACTCTTCGAATTCAGCATTTGACAATCTCTTGCATCAAAATTCACCATTTTTTGCCAAACAGTCTTTTTTGGTAGGGAACTGATTTTCTCTGCGAATTAAGCATTTTGACAACGTGCTTGCATCAAAATTCAGTATTTTCTGCCAAACGGTCTTTTTTTGTCAGCAAGGTGATTTTCACTACGTATTTTGCATTATGACCACCTACTTGCATCAAATGCACTATTTTGTGTCAAGCATTCATTTTTGGCGGAAAAGTGATTTTCTCGGCGATTAAGCATTACGACTCCCTGCTTTGATGAAAATTGACTATCTTTTTTCTAAACTGTCTTTTTGGCATAAAAGGGATTATCTCGGCGAATTAGGCATTTTGCGGCCCTGCTGGCATCGTAATTCTCAACTTCTTTGTCAATCAATCATTTTTGGCAGAAAGGTGATTTTCACTACTTATTTTGCATTTTGACCACCTGCTTGCATCAAGTTCACTATTTTTTGCCAATCATTCTTTTTTGGCGGAAAAGTGATTTTCTCGGCGATTAAGCATTACGACTCCCTGCTTTTATCAAAATTGACTATCTTTTTTCCAAACTGTCTTTTTGGCATAAAAGGGATTATCTCGGCGAATTAGGCATTTTGCGACCCTGCTGGCATCGCAATTCTCAACTTCTTTGTCAATCAATCATTTTTGGCAGAAATGTGATTTTCTCGGCGAATTAAGCATTTTGACAACCTGCTTGCATGAAAATTCACTGGTTTTTGCCAAACAATCATTTTTGGGAGAAAAATGATTTTCTCTTCGAATTAAGCATTTGGACTCCGTTTGCTCAAAATTCACTATTTTTTCCTAAACGGTCTTTTTTGGCATAAAGGTGATTTTCTCAGCGAATTAAGCATTTTAACAACCAACTTGCATCAAAATTCAACATTATTTGCCAAACAGTCACTTTTGGCAGAAAAGTGATTTTCTCGGCGAAATAAGCGTGTTGACCACCTGCTTGCATCAAAATTCACTGTTTCTTACCAAACAATCTCTTTTGGGAGAAAAGTGGCATTTAGTCGCATTTAAGTAAGCATTTTGACCCCCTGTTTGCATCAAAATTCACTATTTTTGGTCAAACATTATTTTATGTCAGTAAAGTGCTTTTCCTGGCGAAATAAGCGTGTTGACCACCTGCTTGCATCAAAATTCACTGTTTCTTACCAAACAATCTCTTTTGGGAGAAAAGTGATTTTCTCGGCGAATTAGGCATTTTGACCCCAGATGGCATCGCAAATCTTTTTTTTTTGTTAAACAATCATTTTTGGGTAAAATTGATTTTCTCTGCGTATTAAGCATTTTGACAACCTGCTTGCATCAAAATTCCCTATTTTTTGCCAAACTGTCTTTTTTGGCATAAGAGTGATCTTCTCGGCGAATTAAGCATTTTGAAAACCTGCTTGCATCAAACTACACTATTTTTGCCAAACATTTTTTGGGAGAACAGTTATTTTCTCGGCACATTAAGAAATTTGACCACCTGCTATCATCAAAGTTCACTATTTTTTGCCAAACACTCTTTTTTGGGGAAAAGTGATTTTCTCGGCGATTAAGCATTACGACTGCCTGCTTTATCAAAATTGACTATCTTTTTCCAAACTGTCTTTTTGGCATAAAAGGGATTATCTCGGCGAATTAGGCATTTTGCGACCCTGCTGGCATCGCAATTCTCAACTTCTTTGTCAATCAATCATTTTTGGCAGAAATGTGATTTTCTCGGCGAATTAAGCATTTTGACAACCTGCTTGCATGAAAATTCACTGGTTTTTGCCAAACAATCATTTTTGGGAGAAAAATGATTTTCTCTTCGAATTAAGCATTTTGACTCCGTTTGCTCAAAATTCACTATTTTTTCCTAAACGGTCTTTTTTGGCATAAAGGTGATTTTCTCAGCGAATTAAGCATTTTAACACCAACTTGCATCAAAATTCAACATTATTTGCCAAACAGTCACTTTTGGCAGAAAGTGATTTTCTCGGCGAAATAAGCGTGTTGACCACCTGCTTGCATCAAAATTCACTATTTTTTTGCCAAACAGCCATTTTCGGGAGAAAATGGACTTTCTCTGCGAATTAAGCATTTTGACAACCTGCTTGCATCAAAATTCCTTATTTTTTTCCTTAACACAGTCTTTTTTGACATAACAGTGATTTTCTCGGCGAATTATGACAACATGCTGGTATCAAAATTCACTATTTTTCCCAAACTGTCTTTTTTGGGAGAAAAGTGATTTACTCTTCGAATTTAGCATTTTGACAATCTCTTCCATCAAAATTCACCATTTTTTGTCAAACACTCTTTTTTGGGGGACAAGTGATTTTTTTCGGCGAATTAAGCATTTTGATCACCTGCTTGCATCAAAATTCACTAATTTCTGCCAACCGGTCTTTTTTGGCATAAAGGTGATTTTCACTACGTATTTTGCATTTTGCGACGCTATTGGCATCGCAATTCTCCACTTCTTTGTCAATCCATCATTTTTGGCAGAAATGTGATTTTCTCGGCGAATTAAGCATTTTGTCTCCCCGATTGCATCAAAATTCACTATTTTTTTGCCAAACAGCCATTTTCGGGAGAAAATGGACTTTCTCTGCGAATTAAGCATTTTGACAACCTGCTTGCATCAAAATTCCTTATTTTTTTCCTAAACACAGTCTTTTTTGACATAACAGTGATTTTCTCGGCGAATTATGACAACGTGCTGGTATCAAAATTCACTATTTTTCCCAAACTGTCTTTTTTGGGAGAAAAGTGATTTACTCTTCGAATTTAGCATTTTGACAATCTCTTGCATCAAAATTCACCATTTTTTGCCAAACAGTCTTTTTTGGTAGGGAACTGATTTTCTCTGCGAATTAAGCATTTTGACAACGTGCTTGCATCAAAATTCAGTATTTTCTGCCAAACGGTCTTATTTTGTCAGCAAGGTGATTTTCACTACGTATTTTGCATTATGACCACCTGCTTGCATCAAATGCACTATTTTTTGTCAAGCATTCATTTTTGGCGGAAAAGTGATTTTCTCGGCGATTAAGCATTACGACTGCCTGCTTTTATCAAAATTGACTATCTTTTTTCCAAACTGTCTTTTGGCATAAAAGGGATTATCTCGGCGAATTAGGCATTTTGCGACCCTGCTGGCATCGCAATTCTCAACTTCTTTGTCAATCAATCATTTTTGGCAGAAATGTGATTTTCTCGGCGAATTAAGCATTTTGACAACCTGCTTGCATGAAAATTCACTGGTTTTTGCCAAACAATCATTTTTGGGAGAAAAATGATTTTCTCTTCGAATTAAGCATTTTGACTCCGTTTGCTCAAAATTCACTATTTTTTCCTAAACGGTCTTTTTTGGCATAAAGGTGATTTTCTCAGCGAATTAAGCATTTTAACAACCAACTTGCATCAAAATTCAACATTATTTGCCAAACAGTCACTTTTGGCAGAAAAGTGATTTTCTCGGCGAAATAAGCGTGTTGACCACCTGCTTGCATCAAAATTCACTGTTTCTTACCAAACAATCTCTTTTGGGAGAAAAGTGGCATTTAGTCGCATTTAAGTAAGCATTTTGACCCCCTGTTTGCATCAAAATTCACTATTTCTGGTCAAACATTATTTTATGTCAGTAAAGTGCTTTTCCTGGCGAAATAAGCGTGTTGACCACCTGCTTGCATCAAAATTCACTGTTTCTTACCAAACAATCTCTTTTGGGAGAAAAGTGATTTTCTCGGCGAATTAGGCATTTTGACCCCAGATGGCATCGCAAATCTTTTTTTTTTGTTAAACAATCATTTTTGGGTAAAATTGATTTTCTCTGCGTATTAAGCATTTTGACAACCTGCTTGCATCAAAATTCCCTATTTTTTGCCAAACTGTCTTTTTTGGCATAAGAGTGATTTTCTCGGCGAATTAAGCATTTTGAAAACCTGCTTGCATCAAACTACACTATTTTTGCCAAACATTTTTTGGGAGAACAGTTATTTTCTCGGCACATTAAGAAATTTGACCACCTGCTATCATCAAAGTTCACTATTTTTTGCCAAACACTCTTTTTGGGGGAAAGTGATTTTTTTTCGGCGAATTAAGCATTTTGATCACCTGCTTGCATCAAAATTCACTAATTTCTGCCAAACGGTCTTTTTTGGCAGAAAGGTGATTTTCACTACGTATTTTGCATTTTGCGACGCTGTTGGCATCGCAATTCTCAACTTCTTTGTCAATCAATCATTTTTGGCAGAAATGTGATTTTCTCGGCGAATTAAGCATTTTGACAACCTGCTTGCATGAAAATTCACTGGTTTTGCCAAACAATCATTTTTGGGAGAAAATGATTTTCTCTTCGAATTAAGCATTTTGACTCCGTTTGCTCAAAATTCACTATTTTTTCCTAAACGGTCTTTTTGGCATAAAGGTGATTTTCTCAGCGAATTAAGCATTTTAACAACCAACTTGCATCAAAATTCAACATTATTTGCCAAACAGTCACTTTTGGCAGAAAAGTGATTTTCTCGGCGAATAAGCGTGTTGTCTTCCCGATTGCATCAAAATTCACTATTTTGTTGCCAAAACAGCCATTTTCGGGAGAAAATGGACTTTCTTCTCTGCGATTAAGCATTTTGACAACCTGCTTTGCATCAAAATTCCTTATTTTTTTTTCCTAAACACAGTCTTTTTGACATAACCAGTGATTTCTCGGCGAATTATGACAACATGCTGGTATCAAAATTCACTATTTTTCCCAACTGTCTTTTTGGGAGAAAAGGGATTTACTCTTCGAATTAGCATTTGACAATTTCTTGCATCAAAATGCACCATTTTTTGGCCAAACAGTCTTTGCACTATTTTTTGTCAAGCATTCATTTTGGCGGAAAAGTGATTTTCTCGGCGATTAAGCATTACGACTGCCTGCTTTTATCAAAATTGACTATCTTTTTTCCAAACTGTCTTTTTGGCATAAAAGGGATTATCTCGGCGAATTAGGCATTTTGCGACCCTGCTGGCATCGCAATTCTCAACTTCTTTGTCAATCAATCATTTTTGGCAGAAATGTGATTTTCTCGGCGAATTAAGCATTTTATCTTCCCGATTGCATGAAAATTCACTGGTATTTGCCAAACAATCATTTTTGGGAGATAAATGATTTTCTCTTCGAATTAAAGCATTTGGGCTCCGTTTGCTCAAATCACTATTTTTTGCCAAACGGTCTTTTTTGGCATAAAGGTGATTTTCTCAGCGAATTAAGCATTTTGACAACCAACTTGCATCAAAATTCAACATTATTTGCCAAACAGTCACTTTTGGCAGAAAAGTGATTTTCTCGGCGAAATAAGCGTGTTGACCACCTGCTTGCATCAAAATTCACTGTTTCTTACCAAACAATCTCTTTTGGGAGAAAAGTGGCATTTAGTCGCATTTAAGTAAGCATTTTGACCCCCTGTTTGCATCAAAATTCACTATTTCTGGTCAAACATTATTTTATGTCAGTAAAGTGCTTTTCCTGGCGAAATAAGCGTGTTGACCACCTGCTTGCATCAAAATTCACTGTTTCTTACCAAACAATCTCTTTTGGGAGAAAAGTGATTTTCTCGGCGAATTAGGCATTTTGACCCCAGATGGCATCGCAAATCTTTTTTTTTGTTAAACAATCATTTTTGGGTAAAATTGATTTTCTCTGCGTATTAAGCATTTTGACAACCTGCTTGCATCAAAATTCCCTATTTTTTGCCAAACTGTCTTTTTTGGCATAAGAGTGATTTTCTCGGCGAATTAAGCATTTTGAAAACCTGCTTGCATCAAACTACACTATTTTTGCCAAACATTTTTTGGGAGAACAGTTATTTTCTCGGCACATTAAGAAATTTGACCACCTGCTATCATCAAAGTTCACTATTTTTTGCCAAACACTCTTTTTTGGGGGAAAAGTGATTTTTTTCGGCGAATTAAGCATTTTGATCACCTGCTTGCATCAAAATTCACTAATTTCTGCCAAACCGTCTTTTTTGGCAGAAAGGTGATTTTCACTACGTATTTTGCATTTTGCGACGCTGTTGGCATCGCAATTCTCAACTTCTTTGTCAATCAATCATTTTTGGCAGAAATGTGATTTTCTCGGCGAATTATGACAACGTGCTGGTATCAAAATTCACTATTTTTTCCCAAACTGTCCTTTTTGGGAGAAAAGTGATTTACGCTTCGAATTTAGCATTTTGACAA
This sequence comes from Scyliorhinus canicula, assembly GCF_902713615.1. Lineage (NCBI taxonomy): Eukaryota > Metazoa > Chordata > Chondrichthyes > Carcharhiniformes > Scyliorhinidae > Scyliorhinus > Scyliorhinus canicula. Next base: position 144,646 of record NW_024055734.1, read on the forward strand.
TCTCTTGCATCAAAATTCACCATTTTTTGCCAAACAGTCTTTTTTGGTAGGGAACTGATTTTCTCTGCGAATTAAGCATTTTGACAACGTGCTTGCATCAAAATTCAGTATTTTCTGCCAAACGGTCTTATTTTGTCAGCAAGGTGATTTTCACTACGTATTTTGCATTATGACCACCTGCTTGCATCAAATGCACTATTTTTTGTCAAGCATTCATTTTTGGCGGAAAAGTGATTTTCTCGGCGATTAAGCATTACGACTGCCTGCTTTTATCAAAATTGACTATCTTTTTTCCAAACTGTCTTTTTGGCATAAAAGGGATTATCTCGTCGAATTAGGCATTTTGCGACGCTGTTGGCATCGCAATTCTCAACTTCTTTGTCAATCAATCATTTTTGGCAGAAAAGTGATTTTCTCGGCGATTAAGCATTTTGACAACCTGCTTGCATGAAAATTCACTGGTTTTTGCCAAACAATCATTTTTGGGAGAAAAATGATTTTCTCTTCGAATTAAGCATTTTGACTCCGTTTGCTCAAAATTCACTATTTTTTCCTAAACGGTCTTTTTTGGCATAAAGGTGATTTTCTCAGCGAATTAAGCATTTTAACAACCAACTTGCATCAAAATTCAACATTATTTGCCAAACAGTCACTTTTGGCAGAAAAGTGATTTTCTCGGCGAAATAAGCGTGTTGACCACCTGCTTGCATCAAAATTCACTGTTTCTTACCAAACAATCTCTTTTGGGAGAATAGTGGCATTTAGTCGCATTTAAGTAAGCATTTTGACCCCCTGTTTGCATCAAAATTCACTATTTCTGGTCAAACATTATTTTATGTCAGTAAAGTGCTTTTCCTGGCGAAATAAGCGTGTTGACCACCTGCTTGCATCAAAATTCACTGTTTCTTACCAAACAATCTCTTTTGGGAGAAAAGTGATTTTCTCGGCGAATTAGGCATTTTGACCCCAGATGGCATCGCAAATCTTTTTTTTTTGTTAAACAATCATTTTTGGGTAAAATTGATTTTCTCTGCGTATTAAGCATTTTGACAACCTGCTTGCATCAAAATTCCCTATTTTTTGCCAAACTGTCTTTTTTGGCATAAGAGTGATTTTCTCGGCGAATTAAGCATTTTGAAAACCTGCTTGCATCAAACTACACTATTTTTGCCAAACATTTTTTTGGGAGAACAGTTATTTTCTCGGCACATTAAAAAATTTGACCACATGCAATCATCAAAGTTCACTATTTTTTGCCAAACACTCTTTTTTGGGGGAAAAGTGATTTTTTTTCGGCGAATTAAGCATTTTGATCACCTGCTTGCATCAAAATTCACTAATTTCTGCCAAACGGTCTTTTTTGGCAGAAAGGTGATTTTCACTACGTATTTTGCATTTTGCGACGCTGTTGGCATCGCAATTCTCAACTTCTTTGTCAATCAATCATTTTTGGCAGAAATGTGATTTTCTCGGCGAATTATGACAACGTGCTGGTATCAAAATTCACTATTTTTTCCCAAACTGTCTTTTTTGGGAGAAAAGTGATTTACTCTTCGAATTTAGCATTTTGACAATCTCTTGCATCAAAATTCACCATTTTTTGCCAAACAGTCTTTTTTGGTAGGGAACTGATTTTCTCTGCCAATTAAGCATTTTGACAACGTGCTTGCATCAAAATTCAGTATTTTCTGCCAAACGGTCTTATTTTGTCAGCAAGGTGATTTTCACTACGTATTTTGCATTATGACCACCTGCTTGCATCAAATGCACTATTTTTTGTCAAGCATTCATTTTTGGCGGAAAAGTGATTTTCTCGGCGATTAAGCATTACGACTGCCTGCTTTTATCAAAATTGACTATCTTTTTTCCAAACTGTCTTTTTGGCATAAAAGGGATTATCTCGGCGAATTAGGCATTTTGCGACCCTGCTGGCATCGCAATTCTCAACTTCTTTGTCAATCAATCATTTTTGGCAGAAATGTGATTTTCTCGGCGAATTAAGCATTTTGACAACCTGCTTGCATGAAAATTCACTGGTTTTTGCCAAACAATCATTTTTGGGAGAAAAATGATTTTCTCTTCGAATTAAGCATTTTGACTCCGTTTGCTCAAAATTCACTATTTTTTCCTAAACGGTCTTTTTTGGCATAAAGGTGATTTTCTCAGCGAATTAAGCATTTTAACAACCAACTTGCATCAAAATTCAACATTATTTGCCAAACAGTCACTTTTGGCAGAAAAGTGATTTTCTCGGCGAAATAAGCGTGTTGACCACCTGCTTGCATCAAAATTCACTGTTTCTTACCAAACAATCTCTTTTGGGAGAAAAGTGGCATTTAGTCGCATTTAAGTAAGCATTTTGACCCCCTGTTTGCAGCAAAATTCACTATTTCTGGTCAAACATTATTTTATGTCAGTAAAGTGCTTTTCCTGGCGAAATAAGCGTGTTGACCACCTGCTTGCATCAAAATTCACTGTTTCTTACCAAACAATCTCTTTTGGGAGAAAAGTGATTTTCTCGGCGAATTAGGCATTTTGACCCCAGATGGCATCGCAAATCTTTTTTTTTTGTTAAACAATCATTTTTGGGTAAAATTGATTTTCTCTGCGTATTAAGCATTTTGACAACCTGCTTGCATCAAAATTCCCTATTTTTTGCCAACTGTCTTTTTTGGCATAAGAGTGATTTTCTCGGCGAATTAAGCATTTTGAAAACCTGCTTGCATCAAACTACACTATTTTTGCCAAACATTTTTTGGGAGAACAGTTATTTTCTCGGCACATTAAGAAATTTGACCACCTGCTATCATCAAAGTTCACTATTTTTTGCCAAACACTCTTTTTTGGGGGAAAAGTGATTTTTTTCGGCGAATTAAGCATTTTGATCACCTGCTTGCATCAAAATTCACTAATTTCTGCCAAACCGTCTTTTTTGGCAGAAAGGTGATTTTCACTACGTATTTTGCATTTTGCGACGCTGTTGGCATCGCAATTCTCAACTTCTTTGTCAATCAATCATTTTTGGCAGAAATGTGATTTTCTCGGCGAATTATGACAACGTGCTGGTATCAAAATTCACTATTTTTTCCCAAACTGTCTTTTTTGGGAGAAAAGTGATTTACTCTTCGAATTTAGCATTTTGACAATCTCTTGCATCAAAATTCACCATTTTTTGCCAAACAGTCTTTTTTGGTAGGGAACTGATTTTCTCTGCGAATTAAGCATTTTGACAACGTGCTTGCATCAAAATTCAGTATTTTCTGCCAAACGGTCTTATTTTGTCAGCAAGGTGATTTTCACTACGTATTTTGCATTATGACCACCTGCTTGCATCAAATGCACTATTTTTTGTCAAGCATTCATTTTTGGCGGAAAAGTGATTTTCTCGGCGATTAAGCATTACGACTGCCTGCTTTTATCAAAATTGACTATCTTTTTTCCAAACTGTCTTTTTGGCATAAAAGGGATTATCTCGGCGAATTAGGCATTTTGCGACCCTGCTGGCATCGCAATTCTCAACTTCTTTGTCAATCAATCATTTTTGGCAGAAATGTGATTTTCTCGGCGAATTAAGCATTTTGACAACCTGCTTGCATGAAAATTCACTGGTTTTTGCCAAACAATCATTTTTGGGAGAAAAATGATTTTCTCTTCGAATTAAGCATTTTGACTCCGTTTGCTCAAAATTCACTATTTTTTCCTAAACGGTCTTTTTTGGCATAAAGGTGATTTTCTCAGCGAATTAAGCATTTTAACAACCAACTTGCATCAAAATTCAACATTATTTGCCAAACAGTCACTTTTGGCAGAAAAGTGATTTTCTCGGCGAAATAAGCGTGTTGACCACCTGCTTGCATCAAAATTCACTGTTTCTTACCAAACAATCTCTTTTGGGAGAAAAGTGGCATTTAGTCGCATTTAAGTAAGCATTTTGACCCCCTGTTTGCATCAAAATTCACTATTTCTGGTCAAACATTATTTTATGTCAGTAAAGTGCTTTTCCTGGCGAAATAAGCGTGTTGACCACCTGCTTGCATCAAAATTCACTGTTTCTTACCAAACAATCTCTTTTGGGAGAAAAGTGATTTTCTCGGCGAATTAGGCATTTTGACCCCAGATGGCATCGCAAATCTTTTTTTTTTGTTAAACAATCATTTTTGGGTAAAATTGATTTTCTCTGCGTATTAAGCATTTTGACAACCTGCTTGCATCAAAATTCCCTATTTTTTGCCCAACTGTCTTTTTTGGCATAAGAGTGATTTTCTCGGCGAATTAAACATTTTGAAAACCTGCTTGCATCAAACTACACTATTTTTGCCAAACATTTTTTGGGAGAACAGTTATTTTCTCGGCACATTAAGAAATTTGACCACCTGCTATCATCAAAGTTCACTATTTTTTGCCAAACACTCTTTTTTGGGGGAAAAGTGATTTTTTTCGGCGAATTAAGCATTTTGATCACCTGCTTGCATCAAAATTCACTAATTTCTGCCAAACGGTCTTTTTTGGCAGAAAGGTGATTTTCACTACGTATTTTGCATTTTGCGACGCTGTTGGCATCGCAATTCTCAACTTCTTTGTCAATCAATCATTTTTGGCAGAAATGTGATTTTCTCGGCGAATTATGACAACGTGCTGGTATCAAAATTCACTATTTTTTCCCAAACTGTCCTTTTTGGGAGAAAAGTGATTTACGCTTCGAATTCTGCATTTTGACAATCTCTTGCATCAAAATTCACCATTTTTTGCCAAACAGTCTTTTTTGGTAGGGAACTGATTTTCTCTGCGAATTAAGCATTTTGACAACGTGCTTGCATCAAAATTCAGTAATTTCTGCCAAACGGTCTTATTTTGTCAGCAAGGTGATTTTCACTACGTATTTTGCATTATGACCACCTGCTTGCATCAAATGCACTATTTTTTGTCAAGCATTCATTTTTGGCGGAAAAGTGATTTTCTCGGCGATTAAGCATTACGACTGCCTGCTTTTATCAAAATTGACTATCTTTTTTCCAAACTGTCTTTTTGGCATAAAAGGGATTATCTCGGCGAATTAGGCATTTTGCGACCCTGCTGGCATCGCAATTCTCAACTTCTTTGTCAATCAATCATTTTTGGCAGAAATGTGATTTTCTCGGCGAATTAAGCATTTTGACAACCAGCTTGCATGAAAATTCACTGGTTTTTGCCAAACAATCATTTTTGGGAGAAAAATGATTTTCTCTTCGAATTAAGCATTTTGACTCCGTTTGCTCAAAATTCACTATTTTTTCCTAAACGGTCTTTTTTGGCATAAAGGTGATTTTCTCAGCGAATTAAGCATTTTAACAACCAACTTGCATCAAAATTCAACATTATTTGCCAAACAGTCACTTTTGGCAGAAAAGTGATTTTCTCGGCGAAATAAGCGTGTTGACCACCTGCTTGCATCAAAATTCACTGTTTCTTACCAAACAATCTCTTTTGGGAGAAATGTGGCATTTAGTCGCATTTAAGTAAGCATTTTGACCCCCTGTTTGCATCAAAATTCACTATTTCTGGTCAAACATTATTTTATGTCAGTAAAGTGCTTTTCCTGGCGAAATAAGCGTGTTGACCACCTGCTTGCATCAAAATTCACTGTTTCTTACCAAACAATCTCTTTTGGGAGAAAAGTGATTTTCTCGGCGAATTAGGCATTTTGACCCCAGATGGCATCGCAAATCTTTTTTTTTTGTTAAACAATCATTTTTGGGTAAAATTGATTTTCTCTGCGTATTAAGCATTTTGACAACCTGCTTGCATCAAAATTCCCTATTTTTTGCCAAACTGTCTTTTTTGGCATAAGAGTGATTTCTTCGGCGAATTAAACATTTTGAAAACCTGCTTGCATCAAACTACACTATTTTTGCCAAACATTTTTTGGGAGAACAGTTATTTTCTCGGCACATTAAGAAATTTGACCACTGTAAGGGAATTTGTACTGGATATTGTATGAGTTAGGTACCAAGTTTAGAATCATAGGTTTTAGTGAAATGATAAAGTAGATTTAGGTGAGTATTGAGATGAGTGTGTAACCCAGGGTAACTTTGTGTGACCTAATGTAATCAAGTATAGCTAAGGTAATCAAGTATAGCTAATGTAATCAAGTATAGTTAATATGATTAAAGCAGAAGACCCAGAAAAAGAGTATAGCTTTACCTAACATTTAAAATACAACAGTCACTTGGGAAAACAATGAACACGGCTCAGGGCTTAACTAAAATGGTTGGCCATAAATAAGGGCCATAAAAAGACAGGAATGAAGGAAGCCTGTTTTGTATACATTCGGCCTTGGTCAGCAAAAACCACGACACAAGCAGGAAAGTTTACAGAGACGAGATAAGGACTGACTTATGGCTACCATGGTTGACGAAGCAGAGAGAGAAACGACCAGTCTTGACTGAGACAGATAGAGGCTCACTATAAACAGTGGTGGCCAAAGTAAGGAAAGCAAGATAAGAGGGCTGTAAATTAAGATAAGAGTTTGAATCATGGAGTTAAAATGTACATAAAAGGCGGTAAGCCCTGAAGCTTTTTTAGATTGCTCCGGACAATCTCAGCTCTGTTTTTCTCATGCTAAGAAAAATAAAGTTCACTGCTTGGAAGATCGCTCCTCAGACTCTCTGTGTTTTAATATTTGAATAGGTACAAACAAATTGTCGTCCTGGGGAACCACGACAAAATTGGCGCTGCGAGAGCAGGGTTGGTGAGAGATCGCCCAGAAAAGCATCTGGAAGGAGTGGCGGAGGCGAAGGTCCGACCGGGGCTGGACATCCCAAAGCCGGCATTCTGACAGCAAGGTAAGCAGATTTGTATTGCACGTAAATCCTTGTTGTCAGAAAAGGGATCTCGAGGCCCGGCGCACTCAGCTCTTTGCTGGTCTTGAATCTCCCCAACCACAAAGATATCCTGCGTGACTAAAACCAAATTGGGTAAAATAGTTTTGAGAGACTGAGTCTGATCTGAAGAGTAGAGTTTTGCATGCAAAGCGCACTGTAATACTGTATTGTCTGTGAGTGGGTAAAAAGGGAGACGAGAAAAAGGCCGAACGCTAAGGTAATGCAATTAGGTTAAGTCAACCGGTTTGGAGCGGGTTTTTCCAGGATACGACTTGCCCAGAAGAGAGTAAGTGTGGGAAAAATCTGCCAGTCCAAACCTACCCAGGACCTCAGGGTAACGGACGTCAGCCGAGAGGGGAGAGAGATCAGTGAGAGATCACTCTCTGACCTAATACGGTAGTCAAAAGCATAGGAGGGGAACCTAACCCCGGAGGGGGGGATTAACAGCTAGAATAGAGAAAGTAAAAGACCAATTTGAACAAACTGGTCTGAGACAGCAGCGTGGAGGACAGAAATAAGAAGGAGAGTCGGAACACAGGTAGGGTAATAACTAACAACGTGGAAAGGTCACACTGACAAAACCGCCTAGCGGAAAGAGTGGTATAATCGATTGGGAAGGAAGATTAGTCAGGGAATTAAGAAAGGAAAATAACAAAAACGGAAGCAACACTGGATTGGGGAGAAAATTACACATATAACTAACTTAAAAGAGGTAGAGAACGAGTGGCCGTATGTAAAGTGGGAAAGAATAGCCGATAGGAATTGGATAGACGAAATAAACTTGGAAACTCTAGGGAAATTAATAAAGGAATCTGATCGATATAGGGTTTCTATAGACATAGACGAGCACGTAAAAACCTACTACCCTCTAGCCCGGAAAGGAAGATAGAGCCGGGACAAGGGGACTACGGGGAAGTGGATATCGAGACCCCGGTTAGAATTACAGATATTGTCAAGGGACACCCAAGAGAAAGGTAAACAGGGGACTGAACACGGAAAAACTACACAGCAAGTAATAATCACTGTGACACCTAACTCTGACGGATTAAGTGATAAAAATTGTGACAGTAATCCGAAAAGACAAGTAATGGCACACCGAATTAAACACCAGTGGAAACATTAGGGGATAAATTCCCAGCCCTCAGGGGAGACATAGAACACGTTTCTAAAAAAGGGGCCAAAAGAACAAGTAAACTAATACACCGTGGCCGGAGGAAGGCACATGGTGCGTAGAGAGATGTGAGGACCAGAAGGAATGATAAAGAACTACAAAATAAAAGATAAATCTAAGAAAAGAAAGGAGAAGCGAGAAAAGGAACTAGAGATACTGGCATTGTTTGAAAAGGAAGGGAAAGAAAGGAGAAGGGCATGGAGGGAAATATGGATGCAAATGCCAGTGCAACTTCAGGAAAAAGCAAAATTAGAAGATCCAAATGTAGCCCCGTCCCCATACTCAGAGGAACAGGGTTCCACGGGACTGTACCCAGTTATATCAGGCACGATGAATTTTGAGGGAGCATTTGATACAAAACAGATGACGACGGAGGATTGGGAACAAAGGGAGCTAGAAAAGAAACAAGGTGTAGAGGAAGAGACGAGGAAAACAGAAGAGGAGTTGGATGAGTTAAGCCGAAGGAGAAAGCAGTTGCAGGACGAAGTAAATGTAATAGACCTTTGGAATGGGCAAAAAAGGGAATGGAAAAGGAAAAGGAACGAGAAGAGGAGGGAAAGAATGATAGAAGAAAAGATGAGGGAAAAACAAGTCCTGATCCTTGCGAGGGTGAAAGTGAGGCGTCACAGGGAAAAATAGAAGGAAAGAGGGTCAAAGCCAGCAGAAAGGAAAGAGAAAGAAGAAGAAGCATAGAGGAAACATGTGGGAAAAGGCGCAAAGAGGCAGAAAGACGAGAAAAGGGGGATGTATGGACGTGGAAGCACCCAGTAAGAGTCGAGGAAGAGACGGAAGGAGAGACAGGAGAAAGTAGTGACAGCGAAGGGGGACAATCAGTGTTAGGAGAACAAAGAAAATCGACGCGGGTAAGACACCAAACTGTAAAGTTTCCAGAGGTGGAAAAAAGAAAGAAAAAGGTGTTCCCGGTGATTCTGAAAGGTGGCAGAGCACAGTATATCCCTTGGTCAGGTCAGGATTTGCCTAATCTAATTAATGAATTACCCAATATTTTGGATGGGCTGGAAGGTGGATTGGACAGTTGGAAGCAGGAATGGTGGGAAAAAGGATGGCACTGGGTGACATCAAAGCTCTCCTGACAAAAGTGCTAGGAATGGACCAAATGGCAGAAGTAATGAGACGTGCCGGCATCCAGACCGCAGCTCATGACCCAAACGTAGACGGGACACTAATGGACCCGTACCGACAAGACATATGGCAGGCACTAAGGAATATGTACCCCAATCGAATGGATGTAAAAACCCTAAGGGGAGAGCCACTGGGAGAGGAGGAGAATGCAGCTGTGTATGTGGAAAATCAATTAAAAAGGTGGAAAAGGGACACGGAGAGGGACATTCTAACAGACCCGCTGACCAACTCCATGTTCCGGGCTGCAATTCTAGAGGGCCTGCCAGTCTCAGCTAAAACAAAACTGGAGGATGTAGTGGGCTTGGACTCAAAAAGTTACCGGGAGTTTGTGGATTATGTTGCCCATGCAGTAGAAAGACATCGCAAAGATGAAAGAATGCAGACAAACAGCTGAAGGAGATACAACGTAAACTCCTTCAGGCACAATTGGAGGAGATCAAAAACAAAGATAAGCTAAAGGCAAAAGAAGATCTCACACCCAGAAAAATAGCACCGATGATGGTGGAACAGAAGCCAGGGGAAATACCTGCACTAACAATAGGGGGAAGCGGAGATGGAGGCCAGCCCATCGTAACCTATAACATTTCTGCCTTCCCACTGCCCATAAACCCAGAAGCCCACAGCCTAAATTATCAAAACCGATACGCCCTACAAAATCAGACTGACTGGAATAAAAATGGGAAAGGACAGGGAGGTGGTAGGCCACCCTTTCAGAATCAGAGAGGACAGGGACAGGTTAATTATCAAACTCCGAGACAGGGACCACTGTCCTGGCCCTCCAGGTGTGTGCTGGGGGTGCGGGGAGACAGGTCACATAAAAAGGAATTGCCCGCGGAATTCCACCAGACAGGGAGAAAACCAGCAACAGGCAGGCCAACAGCTGATCCAAGGGTCGCCGAACAGCGTCCCGATGTTTCAAGGGCCGGGGAACCATCAGAGTTTCGCATAGAGAGGCCCAGAGAACCCCGAAATGGTAGGACAGTACGTACAAATAACAGAAACCGCAGAGCAGGAACCTATAGTTAATGCTAGAGTAGGCGGGATCGAGGTCCCCATGATGATAGACACCGGTGCCACCTGTACGTGCATACAAACGAAATATGCGGATCACCTACCATTGTCAAACCGGTTTGTAAAAACTGTGGGGTTCTCGGGGAAAATAACACTAGCTCAAATGACGATGCCGGTGCCTATTACCATTGGAAATAAACACTACCCATGTACCTATTTTAGTATATGATAAAACTCCTTTAAATCTATTGGGAAGGGACGCAATCCTAGGTCTGGGACTGAAATTAGAATGTACCGAACAAGGAATTGATTTGATGGGAATGTATTCACTTGAGGTACCAGGAAAGGAAGGGGTTAATGTATATTGGCTGGGGATATAGAGGAACAAATTAAAAAACAGATCTGGACAGTCTGGGGAAACTTATAGACACTTGGGTTCCACAAGCCAAGTGGCCGAGAACAGAATTACAAGTACAATGATATTTGATGAAGGACAGGCACCTGAAATACAAGAGAAATGGGAAAAGGAGGCAGGACGAGAACAGGAAATAAAGTCAGGAAGTATTTTAATTGGACTAGAGGGAGTGGCCCTCGCAATCGTTAGGAATGAATGGATTGACAAATGGTTCTCTGTACCGGGGCGGAGCCACATGTCACATTGAAAGTTAATCCGGGATATAGATCAAAGGACCTAGGACCCATGGTGTTAAGAGCGCAAGACTTAGAATTTGTACAGACAGACAGTGCAGATATTTGGACGTCCAGCGATGGACAAATGACGAAAATAATTTTGGATGTTAGGATGCTTGGGACGCCAAAGCAGATAACAATAGGAGTGCAAAGTGAGAAACAGGAGCTGGAATGGAGAGAGAGCTTAGAGCAGGATTTGAAACTCCCTCCCACAGGAGTTGTGGTCCAGACAGGACACGGATGTAGGGAGGGTTAAAAAACGCTAATCCAGTTGAAGTCAGATTAAAGACAGGACGCCAGGGGCCCTATAGACCACAATACCCAATCAAGACAGAAGCAATTGAAGGAATTAGAGAACGATTAAGGGATTGATAGAAGCAGGGGTATTAAAGGAAACCCGGAGTAGGTGTAATACCCCGCTCCTACCAGTAAAGAAGGCGGACGGAGAAAAATGGAGATTGGTGCATGACCTAAGGGCAATTAATGAGGTAGTGGAAGATATGCCCGTAGAAGTTCCAAACCCTTACACCTTGCTGACAAATATACCACCTGAAAGTAGATGGTTTACTGTAATCGACCTATGTTCAGCATTTTTTAGTGTGCCACTAGCTCCAGAAAGTCAGTATCTCTTTGCATTTACGTACGAGGGGAAACAATACACATACAATAGAATGCCCCAAGGATTTAAACATTCCCCACATGTATTCAATCAGGTGTTGAAAGCAGATTTAGAAGGAATACAGTTGGAAGGAACACTGCTACAGTATGTGGATGATTTACTATTATGCACAGAGACACAAGAACAATGCAGGAAGGATAGTTTAAAACTTTTGAAAAGACTAGCAGAGGGGGGTCATAAAGTATCCTGGAAGAAGCTGCAGCTGTGCCAGAAAAGGTAGAATACTTGGGGAGAGAAATATCAGCAGGGCAGAAGGGGATAGCTTCACAGCAAATAGAAGCAGTACTAAAATTCCGAAACCACAGACGGTGGGACAAATGATGACATTTTGGGAATGACAGGCTTCAGTTCAGAATGGGTGGAAAACTATGCAGAAAAAACGCAGGCACTACGAAAGATAATGAAGGAGCAGGGTGTGACGAATTAAAAGCCAACTAAAATGGGACAAGATGCGCTAGAAGCATTTGAGAATATAAAGAGTGAAATGGCACAGGCACCAGCATTGGCTTTACCGACCTATGACAAGCCCTTTGATTTATTTGTGAGTACAGAGAAGCCGGATTTGCTACAGCAGTGTTAACACAGGAAAGTTGCAAGGGAAGGCGAAGGCAGACTGTAGCATATTATAGTACCAAGCTAGATGACGTAGCAATGGGATACCCGCCGTGTTATCAAGGCCTGGCAGCAGCTTGAGTGGGCGTACGAAAAGGCAGCTACGGTCACAATGGGATATCCGATAAACATACATGTATACCATAAAATAGCTGAATTGATTGAAAAAGGGAAGTTGTTCTGACGCCGGCTAGAATTCACCATTTTCAAATGCTGACCACATTCCCGGACATTACGATAGTAAAGTGCAATAGGGCCAACCCAGCTGACTATATGCCATTGCCACATGAGGGAGAGGAGCATGAGTGTGTGAGAGAGACAAGAGCGTTTATGAAACTGAGGAAAGATCTGAAGGCAGATAGGTTAAACACAGAAGAAAAGAGAACGTTGTATGTTGACGGCTCGTGCCATAGGGATCATAGGGGAAATCATGCTGGCTATGCAGTAGTTGAACAGAAAGGGAAAACATTTGAGGTAGTGGAGGCAAAAGAATGTGAGCAGCCATGCTCAGCCCAGTTAGCGGAGCTTGAAGCACTGACCAGAGCATGTGAATTAGCAAACGGGGAAGCAGTGGAAATTTATACTGATTCGGCCTATGCCCACGGGGTTTGTCACCTGTTTGGGGCAATATGGAAGCAAAGGGGATTTATGAAAAGCGGAGGAGGACCAATTCAACACGAAGTTCAAATCAGGGCTTTAATAAGGGCTATGATGGGCCCAAGGGAATTAGCCATAATTAAGTGTCAGGCGCATAAAAAGGGAACAGATAACATCACACAGGGAAATACCAAAGCTGACAAGGCGGCTAAAGAAGCATCAGGATACATTGAGGCTACGATAGCCCCAGTAGAAATAGCAAGGCCGCACCCAGGGCCAGGTGTGGGGAATATCGAACCTCAAATCACATTAGAAGATGTGGCACAATTACAGGAAGAAGCCCCTGTAGCAGAAAAAACAATGTGGAGAGAGAGAGGAGCATTACAGGGACAACATGACAAAATATGGAGAAATGGGGAAGGGTTGATCATAGCACCCACATCGTTACTAACCGTACTAATTAGTGAAGCACACGGGGTGGATCACTGTGCGAGAGGAGAAGTGGCTAGGAAGATTAAGAAAGAAGGATTCTGGTCACCATACCTGCAGAACTCAATTGACTACATACTGGGTCTGTGTGAGGTGTGTGCTCAGAATAATATCAGGAAAGGCATTACTGCCCCAATAGGGCACATACCCATTCCAGAAGGGCCGTTTAAACATCTATGCATGGACTATGTGGATATGGGAAAGGTGGTAAGAGGAAAAAGATACATGCTAGTGATTATTGATAGATTCAGCAGATGGATAGAAGCAACGCCATCCAAAGATCAAGGATCTGGAACGGTAATTAACTTCCTGTCAAAAGAAATTATCCCAAGATTTGGCATACCCATGCAATTAAGTTCAGACAATGGATCTGCTTTATAGGGAGGGCACTGAGAGAGACACTCTCAGCACTCCGTATAAAGCAGAGGTTTGGATGTGTGTATCATCCTCAATCCCAAGGAATGGTGGAGAGAGCAAACGGAACCCTCAAGGCTAAAATAAGCAAAATTTGTAGTGAGACAGGAAAAAACTGGATAGATGCTCTGCCATTGGCTTTAATGCAGTACAGGAGTCAGGAAAACAGAATCACACATTTAAGCCCGCATGAGATGATGACAGGAAGAGTAATGCCGGTGCCAAAGATCGGGGGAACAGGGGCCCCACATTGGAGTGTTTAGATCAGGATGCAAGAGAGTATGTACGACAATTAACTTTTATACATAGAACTATTTTGAACAGGAAAAGGCCAAGGAGGAGGAGAGCCCTGCCACGGAACACCAGATCACACCGGGAGATCAAGTATACATCAGAAAGTTCCGGAGACGTTGGCATGAACCCAGACGAGAAGGGCCGTTTGAAGTCACCAGAGTATCTCCCACGGCGTTGCAAGTAGAAGGCAGTACACTGTGGTATCACTTGAACCATTGTACCAGAACGGTACCCGGGGTAGGGGAGAGAAGGGAGACTGAAGTTAGAGGTAGGGCGGATAGAAGTAGCAGCGAGGAAGAGATAGAACTACACGAGGAGAATCGTGAGGAGGAGGAGCAGAGCCAAAGTACAGCAGAAATAATAAATGATGATGAGAGTGGTTCTGTGCATGAGCTGGCTGATGATACAAATGCCCAGCCTGAGCCTGTTAGTCACGGTGCCGAGGGAGGTGAGGACGGGGAAAGGGCCTCGTTCCCCACATGGGACTTGGAAACTGTTTCCCTGGGGGACTTACTTGACCCGTAACAAGGGAAAGTGGGATGCAGATGATATAGGGGTGCGGAATCAGGAAGGTAGAGTATTAAGACAAACAAGACGTAGGCGATCAGTGAGTACGGATACTATTTGGGAGAAAGCAACAAGGAACAGATGGTGGAAATGGGCTGAGTATACAGGTCAGAAAAACAGTGAGGGGAAAGATTGTGTGGTATGTGCATCAGAGAACCCTTATACCCAAGTAATTGATGTACCGTGGGGATCAGAAGACTGTAGAACCATGCGGCAAAACTGGAAAAAGGAAAATTGCCGTGCACACACCACATATACACAGACATATAAGGTAGGGAATCGGACATTCACGTATGAAACGGTAGACTGTACCGGATCCGCATGTATTGACCTTTGTAAAGGGAGGCTGCCGAGGTGTCAATACCACTGTGTCCTGTTTGCTGGGGTAAAAAAGGGCATGTACAATCCCGCCCACAATTGTCCAAATTGGCCAAGAACGGCGATGGACGCGGTCCCGAAGGAATGGAGGGTACAGCCTAACTTACGAATCCAAGATTGTTATTTGAGGGTAAGCAGCACGGGGAGTAGGGTGGGACACTACACAGGAGAGTGTATACGGATTTGGAATATAACTAACGCCCTTAGTCTGATCATTCCTGTTAATGGGGGATCGCCACCCCCTCCTTATGTATTAGAATATCAAGTAAACCAACTGGCAGACCTCTGGTGGCTTTGTGGCCCGGAAAAAGGGCTACTGGCACACTTACCACTGGATTGGAGGGGACTGTGTGCCCGAGTTATGTTGGCCCAGAGCACTGTAATACTGCCGGTGGAAGAAGAAATTAAAACCCGAAAAGTTAAGAGGGCATATACCCCTGACCCTAGGGTACAACTGGACGCAATCGGACAGCCCCGAGGCATCCCGAATGAGTTCAAAGCTAGGAACGAGATAGCTGCGGGGTTTGAATCCATCTTTGTTTGGATCACACCCAGCAAAAACACTGAGTGGATCAATTACATCTATTATAATCAGCAGAGGTTTATTAATTATACAGATGATGCCCTGGAAGCATTGGGAGAGCAGTTGGATGCGACCAGTAAGATGGCATGGCAAAATCGACAGGCATTAGATTGGATCCTGGCGGAGAAAGGAGGGGTCTGTGTTATGTTTGGAGATCAGTGTTGCACATTTATCCCTAACAACACTGATCCAGAGGGGTCATTTACACGGGCCATGAATAAGTTGAAGAATCTTAGGGCAGAAGTAAAAGAAAATGCTGGGTTTGGGCATGAAGCCTGGAATTGGTTGGATAGGATGTTCGGAAGATGGGGGGCATGGTTCGCCAAAGCTGGAGCTGTAGCAATCACAATCATAACCGTTCTAGGACTCATATTTTGTTGTTTTATACCCGCCCTGAGATCCTTCCTTACCAGAGTTGCAACACGGCAGATGATGGTTACAAGCAGCTCACGCTCGCGAGGAAAAACAGAGGAACGGGAAAACCTTGAGCTGCCTCCGATGAGCGGATTCACCATGACCCTGGTCGAGATGGAAACTCGTCACTCTGTGAAAGGACTATAATAATGGACGATTGCTTTGTACCAACAACAGCACCTGACTGAAATTCGCAAGAGACTTGGAGAACTTAGTCTGTACACAGGAATCAGTCTTTTTTCCTTCCCTTGACAAGGGTGGGAAGGTTTTTGGCTGATGACTGTCAGGAGCAAGCAATCTGGGGGAGCGACCCGAGAATTAGAACCTGGATAGATGAATTATGATAAAGAAGAATTAGGGACATTGTTCCCTGACCAAAGTATTCGGCTCCTCCACATTGCCTGCAAAAAGTGTTTAAAAAAAATTGTAAATGGGATCCAGTAAGGGGATTATTTGAGCTTGGTAATTTGTGTGAGGCTAGGGAATAGCCTCAAAGGGGGGACATGTAAGGGAATTTGTACTGGATATTGTATGAGTTAGGTACCAAGTTTAGAATCATAGGTTTTAGTGAAATGATAAAGTAGATTTAGGTGAGTATTGAGATGAGTGTGTAACCCAGGGTAACTTTGTGTGACCTAATGTAATCAAGTATAGCTAATGTAATCAAGTATAGTTAATATGATTAAAGCAGAAGACCCAGAAAAGAGTATAGCTTTACCTAACATTTAAATACAACAGTCACTTGGGAAAACAATGAACACGGCTCAGGGCTTAACTAAAATGGTTGGCCATAAATAAGGGCCATAAAAAGACAGGAATGAAGGAAGCCTGTTTTTGTATACATTCGGCCTTGGTCAGCAAAAACCACGACACAAGCAGGAAAGTTTACAGAGACGAGATAAGGACTGACTTATGGCTACCATGGTTGACGAAGCAGAGAGAGAAACGACCAGTCTTGACTGAGACAGATAGAGGCTCACTATAAACAGTGGTGGCCAAAGTAAGGAAAGCAAGATAAGAGGGCTGTAAATTAAGATAAGAGTTTGAATCATGGAGTTAAAATGTACATAAAAGGCGGTAAGCCCTGAAGCTTTTTTAGATTGCTCCGGATAATCTCAGCTTTGTTTTTCTCATGCTAAGGAAAATAAAGTTCACTGCTTGGAAGATCGCTCCTCAGACTCTCTGTGTTTTAATATTTGAATAGGTACAACAAATTGTCGTCCTGGGGAACCCACGACACCACATGCAATCATCAAAGTTCACTATTTTTTGCCAAACACTCTTTTTTGGGGAAAAGTGATTTTTCTTGGCGAATTAAGCATTTTGATCACCTGCTTGCATCAAAATTCACTAATTTCTGCCAAACGGTCTTTTTTGGCAGAAAGGTGATTTTCACTACGTATTTTGCATTTTGCGACGCTGTTGGCATCGCAATTCTCAACTTCTTTGTCAATCAATCATTTTTGGCAGAAATGTGATTTTCTCGGCGAATTATGACAACGTGCTGGTATCAAAATTCACTATTTTTTCCCAAACTGTCCTTTTTGGGAGAAAAGTGATTTACGCTTCGAATTTAGCATTTTGACAATCTCTTGCATCAAAATTCACCATTTTTTGCCAAACAGTCTTTTTTGGTAGGGAACTGATTTTCTCTGCCAATTAAGCATTTTGACAACGTGCTTGCATCAAAATTCAGTATTTTCTGCCAAACGGTCTTATTTTGTCAGCAAGGTGATTTTCACTACGTATTTTGCATTATGACCATCTGCTTGCATCAAATGCACTATTTTTTGTCAAGCATTCATTTTTGGCGGAAAAGTGATTTTCTCGGCGATTAAGCATTACGACTGCCTGCTTTTATCAAAATTGACTATCTTTTTTCCAAACTGTCTTTTGGCATAAAAGGGATTATCTCGGCGAATTAGGCATTTTGCGACCCTGCTGGCATCGCAATTCTCAACTTCTTTGTCAATCAATCATTTTTGGCAGAAATGTGATTTTCTCGGCGAATTAAGCATTTTGACAACCTGCTTGTATGAAAATTCACTGGTTTTTGCCAAACAATCATTTTTGGGAGAAAAATGATTTTCTCTTCGAATTAAGCATTTGGGCTCCGTTTGCTCAAAATTCACTATTTTTTCTTAAACGGTCTTTTTTGGCATAAAGGTGATTTTCTCAGCGAATTAAGCATTTTAACAACCAACTTGCATCAAAATTCAACATTATTTGCCAAACAGTCACTTTTGGCAGAAAAGTGATTTTCTCGGCGAAATAAGCGTGTTGACCACCTGCTTGCATCAAAATTCACTGTTTCTTACCAAACAATCTCTTTTGGGAGAAAAGTGGCATTTAGTCGCATTTAAGTAAGCATTTTGACCCCCTGTTTGCATCAAAATTCACTATTTCTGGTCAAACATTATTTTATGTCAGTAAAGTGCTTTTCCTGGCGAAATAAGCGTGTTGACCACCTGCTTGCATCAAAATTCACTGTTTCTTACCAAACAATCTCTTTTGGGAGAAAAGTGATTTTCTCGGCGAATTAGGCATTTTGACCCCAGATGGCATCGCAAATCTTTTTTTTTTGTTAAACAATCATTTTTGGGTAAAATTGATTTTCTCTGCGTATTAAGCATTTTGACAACCTGCTTGCATCAAAATTCCCTATTTTTTGCCAAACTGTCTTTTTTGGCATAAGAGTGATCTTCTCGGCGAATTAAGCATTTTGAAAACCTGCTTGCATCAAACTACACTATTTTTGCCAAACATTTTTTGGGAGAACAGTTATTTTCTCGGCACATTAAAAAATTTGACCACATGCAATCATCAAAGTTCACTATTTTTTGCCAAACACTCTTTTTTGGGGAAAAGTGATTTTTCTTGGCGAATTAAGCATTTTGATCACCTGCTTGCATCAAAATTCACTAATTTCTGCCAAACGGTCTTTTTTGGCAGAAAGGTGATTTTCACTACGTATTTTGCATTTTGCGACGCTGTTGGCATCGCAATTCTCAACTTCTTTGTCAATCAATCATTTTTGGCAGAAATGTGATTTTCTCGGCGAATTATGACAACGTGCTGGTATCAAAATTCACTATTTTTCCCAAACTGTCCTTTTTGGGAGAAAAGTGATTTACGCTTCGAATTTAGCATTTTGACAATCTCTTGCATCAAAATTCACCATTTTTTGCCAAACAGTCTTTTTTGGTAGGGAACTGATTTTCTCTGCGAATTAAGCATTTTGACAACGTGCTTGCATCAAAATTCAGTATTTTCTGCCAAACGGTCTTATTTTGTCAGCAAGGTGATTTTCACTACGTATTTTGCATTATGACCACCTGCTTGCATCAAATGCACTATTTTTGTCAAACATTTATTTTTGGCGGAAAAAGTGATTTTCTCGGCGAATAAGCATTACGACTGCCTGCTTTTATCAAAATTGACTATCTTTTTTCCAAACTGTCTTTTTGGCATAAAAGGGATTATCTCGGCGAATTAGGCATTTTGCGAACCTGCTGGCATCGCAATTCTCAACTTCATTGTCAATCAATCATTTTTGGCAGAAATGTGATTTTCTCGGCGAATTAAGCATTTTGACAACCTGCTTGCATGAAAATTCACTGGTTTTGCCAAACAATCATTTTTGGGAGAAAAATGATTTTCTCTTCGAATTAAGCATTTTGACTCCGTTTGCTCAAAATTCACTATTTTTTCCTAAACGGTCTTTTTTGGCATAAAGGTGATTTTCTCAGCGAATTAAGCATTTTAACAACCAACTTGCATCAAAATTCAACATTATTTGCCAAACAGTCACTTTTGGCAGAAAAGTGATTTTCTCGGCGAAATAAGCGTGTTGACCACCTGCTTGCATCAAAATTCACTGTTTCTTACCAAACAATCTCTTTTGGGAGAAAAGTGGCATTTAGTCGCATTTAAGTAAGCATTTTGACCCCCTGTTTGCAGCAAAATTCACTATTTCTGGTCAAACATTATTTTATGTCAGTAAAGTGCTTTTTCTGGCGAAATAAGCGTGTTGACCACCTGCTTGCATCAAAATTCACTGTTTCTTACCAAACAATCTCTTTTGGGAGAAAAGTGATTTTCTCGGCGAATTAGGCATTTTGACCCCAGATGGCATCGCAAATCTTTTTTTTTTGTTAAACAATCATTTTTGGGTAAAATTGATTTTCTCTGCGTATTAAGCATTTTGACAACCTGCTTGCATCAAAATTCCTTATTTTTGCCCAACTGTCTTTTTGGCATAAGAGTGATTTTCTCGGCGAATTAAGCATTTTGAAAACCTGCTTGCATCAAACTACACTATTTTTGCCGAACATTTTTTGGGAGAACAGTTATTTTCTCGGCACATTAAAAAATTTGACCACATGCAATCATCAAAGTTCACTATTTTTTGCCAAACACTCTTTTTTGGGGAAAAGTGATTTTTCTTGGCGAATTAAGCATTTTGATCACCTGCTTGCATCAAAATTCACTAATTTCTGCCAAACGGTCTTTTTTGGCAGTAAGGTGATTTTCACTACGTATTTTGCATTTTGCGACGCTGTTGGCATCGCAATTCTCAACTTCTTTGTCAATCAATCATTTTTGGCAGAAATGTGATTTTCTCGGCGAATTATGACAACGTGCTGGTATCAAAATTCACTATTTATTCCCAAACTGTCCTTTTTGGGAGAAAAGTGATTTACGCTTCGAATTCTGCATTTTGACAATCTCTTGCATCAAAATTCACCATTTTTTGCCAAAGTCTTTTTTGGTAGGGAACTGATTTTCTCTGCGAATTTAGCATTTTGACAAAGTGCTTGCATCAAAATTCAGTAATTTCTGCCAAACGGTCTTTTTTGGCAGAAAGGTGATTTTCACTACGTATTTTGCATTATGACCACCTGCTTGCATCAAATGCACTATTTTTGTCAAGCATTCATTTTTGGCGGAAAAGTGATTTTCTCGGCGATTAAGCATTACGACTGCCTGCTTTTATCAAAATTGACTATCTTTTTTCCAAACTGTCTTTTTGGCATAAAAGGGATTATCTCGGCGAATTAGGCATTTTGCGACCCTGCTGGCATCGCAATTCTCAACTTCTTTGTCAATCAATCATTTTTGGCAGAAATGTGATTTTCTCGGCGAATTAAGCATTTTGACAACCTGCTTGCATGAAAATTCACTGGTTTTTGCCAAACAATCATTTTTGGGAGAAAAATGATTTTCTCTTCGAATTAAGCATTTGGGCTCCGTTTGCTCAAAATTCACTATTTTTTCTTAAACGGTCTTTTTTAGCATAAAGGTGATTTTCTCAGCGAATTAAGCATTTTAACAACCAACTTGCATCAAAATTCAACATTATTTGCCAAACAGTCTCTTTTGGCAGAAAAGTGATTTTCTCGGCGAAATAAGCGTGTTGACCACCTGCTTGCATCAAAATTCACTGTTTCTTACCAAACAATCTCTTTTGGGAGAAAAGTGGCATTTAGTCGCATTTAAGTAAGCATTTTGACCCCCTGTTTGCAGCAAAATTCACTATTTCTGGTCAAACATTATTTTATGTCAGTAAAGTGCTTTTTCTGGCGAAATAAGCGTGTTGACCACCTGCTTGCATCAAAATTCACTGTTTCTTACCAAACAATCTCTTTTGGGAGAAAAGTGATTTTCTCGGCGAATTAGGCATTTTGACCCCAGATGGCATCGCAAATCTTTTTTTTTTGTTAAACAATCATTTTTGGGTAAAATTGATTTTCTCTGCGTATTAAGCATTTTGACAACCTGCTTGCATCAAAATTCCTTATTTTTGCCCAACTGTCTTTTTGGCATAAGAGTGATTTTCTCGGCGAATTAAGCATTTTGAAAACCTGCTTGCATCAAACTACACTATTTTTGCCAAACATTTTTTGGGAGAACAGTTATTTTCTCGGCACATTAAGAAATTTGACCACCTGCTATCATCAAAGTTCACTATTTTTTGCCAAACACTCTTTTTTGGGGGAAAAGTGATTTTTTTCGGCGAATTAAGCATTTTGATCACCTGCTTGCATCAAAATTCACTAATTTCTGCCAAACGGTCTTTTTTGGCAGTAAGGTGATTTTCACTACGTATTTTGCATTTTGCGACGCTGTTGGCATCGCAATTCTCAACTTCTTTGTCAATCAATCATTTTTGGCAGAAATGTGATTTTCTCGGCGAATTATGACAACGTGCTGGTATCAAAATTCACTATTTATTCCCAAACTGTCCTTTTTGGGAGAAAAGTGATTTACGCTTCGAATTTAGCATTTTGACAATCTCTTGCATCAAAATTCACCATTTTTTGCCAAACAGTCTTTTTTGGTAGGGAACTGATTTTCTCTGCCAATTAAGCATTTTGACAACGTGCTTGCATCAAAATTCAGTATTTTCTGCCAAACGGTCTTATTTTGTCAGCAAGGTGATTTTCACTACGTATTTGCATTATGACCACCTGCTTGCATCAAATGCACTATTTTTTGTCAAGCATTCATTTTTGGCGGAAAAGTGATTTTCTCGGCGATTAAGCATTACGACTGCCTGCTTTTATCAAAATTGACTATCTTTTTTCCAAACTGTCTTTTTGGCATAAAAGGGATTATCTCGGCGAATTAGGCATTTTGCGACCCTGCTGGCATCGCAATTCTCAACTTCTTTGTCAATCAATCATTTTTGGCAGAAATGTGATTTTCTCGGCGAATTAAGCATTTTGACAACCTGCTTGCATGAAAATTCACTGGTTTTTGCCAAACAATCATTTTTGGGAGAAAAATGATTTTCTCTTCGAATTAAGCATTTTGACTCCGTTTGCTCAAAATTCACTATTTTTTCCTAAACGGTCTTTTTTGGCATAAAGGTGATTTTCTCAGCGAATTAAGCATTTTAACAACCAACTTGCATCAAAATTCAACATTATTTGCCAAACAGTCACTTTTGGCAGAAGTGATTTTCTCGGCGAAATAAGCGTGTTGACCACCTGCTTGCATCAAAATTCACTGTTTCTTACCAAACAATCTCTTTTGGGAGAAAAGTGGCATTTAGTCGCATTTAAGTAAGCATTTTGACCCCCTGTTTGCATCAAAATTCACTATTTCTGGTCAAACATTATTTTATGTCAGTAAAGTGCTTTTCCTGGCGAAATAAGCGTGTTGACCACCTGCTTGCATCAAAATTCACTGTTTCTTACCAAACAATCTCTTTTGGGAGAAAAGTGATTTTCTCGGCGAATTAGGCATTTTGACCCCAGATGGCATCGCAAATCTTTTTTTTTTGTTAAACAATCATTTTTGGGTAAAATTGATTTTCTCTGCGTATTAAGCATTTTGACAACCTGCTTGCATCAAAATTCCCTATTTTTTGCCAAACTGTCTTTTTTGGCATAAGAGTGATTTCTCGGCGAATTAAGCATTTTGAAAACCTGCTTGCATCAAACTACACTATTTTTGCCAAACATTTTTTGGGAGAACAGTTATTTTCTCGGCACATTAAGAAATTTGACCACCTGCTATCATCAAAGTTCACTATTTTTTGCCAAACACTCTTTTTTGGGGGAAAAGTGATTTTTTTCGGCGAATTAAGCATTTTGATCACCTGCTTGCATCAAAATTCACTAATTTCTGCCAAACC
Organism: Scyliorhinus canicula; assembly: GCF_902713615.1. Classification (NCBI taxonomy): domain Eukaryota; kingdom Metazoa; phylum Chordata; class Chondrichthyes; order Carcharhiniformes; family Scyliorhinidae; genus Scyliorhinus; species Scyliorhinus canicula. Next base: position 168,190 of record NW_024055734.1, read on the forward strand.
GTCTTTTTTGGCAGAAAGGTGATTTTCACTACGTATTTTGCATTTTGCGACGCTTTTGGCATCGCAATTCTCAACTTCTTTGTCAATCAATCATTTTTGGCAGAAATGTGATTTTCTCGGCGAATTATGACAACGTGCTGGTATCAAAATTCACTATTTTTTCCCAAACTGTCCTTTTTGGGAGAAAAGTGATTTACGCTTCGAATTTAGCATTTTGACAATCTCTTGCATCAAAATTCACCATTTTTTGCCAAACAGTCTTTTTTGGTAGGGAACTGATTTTCTCTGCCAATTAAGCATTTTGACAACGTGCTTGCATCAAAATTCAGTATTTTCTGCCAAACGGTCTTATTTTGTCAGCAAGGTGATTTTCACTACGTATTTTGCATTATGACCATCTGCTTGCATCAAATGCACTATTTTTTGTCAAGCATTCATTTTTGGCGGAAAAGTGATTTTCTCGGCGATTAAGCATTACGACTGCCTGCTTTTATCAAAATTGACTATCTTTTTTCCAAACTGTCTTTTTGGCATAAAAGGGATTATCTCGGCGAATTAGGCATTTTGCGACCCTGCTGGCATCGCAATTCTCAACTTCTTTGTCAATCAATCATTTTTGGCAGAAATGTGATTTTCTCGGCGAATTAAGCATTTTGACAACCTGCTTGCATGAAAATTCACTGGTTTTTGCCAAACAATCATTTTTGGGAGAAAAATGATTTTCTCTTCGAATTAAGCATTTTGACTCCGTTTGCTCAAAATTCACTATTTTTTCCTAAACGGTCTTTTTTGGCATAAAGGTGATTTTCTCAGCGAATTAAGCATTTTAACAACCAACTTGCATCAAAATTCAACATTATTTGCCAAACAGTCACTTTTGGCAGAAAAGTGATTTTCTCGGCGAAATAAGCGTGTTGACCACCTGCTTGCATCAAAATTCACTGTTTCTTACCAAACAATCTCTTTTGGGAGAAAAGTGGCATTTAGTCGCATTTAAGTAAGCATTTTGACCCCCTGTTTGCATCAAAATTCACTATTTCTGGTCAAACATTATTTTATGTCAGTAAAGTGCTTTTCCTGGCGAAATAAGCGTGTTGACCACCTGCTTGCATCAAAATTCACTGTTTCTTACCAAACAATCTCTTTTGGGAGAAAAGTGATTTTCTCGGCGAATTAGGCATTTTGACCCCAGATGGCATCGCAAATCTTTTTTTTTTGTTAAACAATCATTTTTGGGTAAAATTGATTTTCTCTGCGTATTAAGCATTTTGACAACCTGCTTGCATCAAAATTCCCTATTTTTTGCCAAACTGTCTTTTTTGGCATAAGAGTGATTTTCTCGGCGAATTAAACATTTTGAAAACCTGCTTGCATCAAACTACACTATTTTTGCCAAACATTTTTTGGAAGAACAGTTATTTTCTCGGCACATTAAGAAATTTGACCACTGTAAGGGAATTTGTACTGGATATTGTATGAGTTAGGTACCAAGTTTAGAATCATAGGTTTTAGTGAAATGATAAAGTAGATTTAGGTGAGTATTGAGATGAGTGTGTAACCCAGGGTAACTTTGTGTGACCTAATGTAATCAAGTATAGCTAAGGTAATCAAGTATAGCTAATGTAATCAAGTATAGTTAATATGATTAAAGCAGAAGACCCAGAAAAAGAGTATAGCTTTACCTAACATTTAAAATACAACTGTCACTTGGGAAAACAATGAACACGGCTCAGGGCTTAACTAAAATGGTTGGCCATAAATAAGGGCCATAAAAAGACAGGAATGAAGGAAGCCTGTTTTTGTATACATTCGGCCTTGGTCAGCAAAAACCACGACACAAGCAGGAAAGTTTACAGAGACGAGATAAGGACTGACTTATGGCTACCATGGTTGACGAAGCAGAGAGAGAAACGACCAGTCTTGACTGAGACAGATAGAGGCTCACTATAAACAGTGGTGGCCAAAGTAAGGAAAGCAAGATAAGAGGGCTGTAAATTAAGATAAGAGTTTGAATCATGGAGTTAAAATGTACATAAAAGGCGGTAAGCCCTGAAGCTTTTTTAGATTGCTCCGGACAATCTCAGCTCTGTTTTTCTCATGCTAAGAAAAATAAAGTTCACTGCTTGGAAGATCGCTCCTCAGACTCTCTGTGTTTTAATATTTGAATAGGTACAAACAAATTGTCGTCCTGGGGAACCACGACAAAATTGGCGCTGCGAGAGCAGGGTTGGTGAGAGATCGCCCAGAAAAGCATCTGGAAGGAGTGGCGGAGGCAAAGGTCCGACCGGGGCTGGACATCCCAAAGCCGGCATTCTGACAGCAAGGTAAGCAGATTTGTATTGCACGTAATCCTTGTTGTCAGAAAAGGGATCTCGAGGCCCGGCGCACTCAGCTCTTTGCTGGTCTTGAATCTCCCCAACCACAAAGATATCCTGCGTGACTAAAACCAAATTGGGTAAAATAGTTTTGAGAGACTGAGTCTGATCTGAAGAGTAGAGTTTTGCATGCAAAGCGCACTGTAATACTGTATTGTCTGTGAGTGGGTAAAAAGGGAGACGAGAAAAAGGCCGAACGCTAAGGTAATGCAATTAGGTTAAGTCAACCGGTTTGGAGCGGGTTTTTCCAGGATACGACTTGCCCAGAAGAGAGTAAGTGTGGGAAAAATCTGCCAGTCCAAACCTACCCAGGACCTCAGGTAACGGACGTCAGCCGAGAGGGAGAGAGATCAGTGAGAGATCACTCTCTGACCTAATACGGTAGTCAAAAGCATAGGAGGGGAACCTAACCCCGGAGGGGGGGATTAACAGCTAGAATAGAGAAAGTAAAAGACCAATTTGAACAAACTGGTCTGAGACAGCAGCGTGGAGGACAGAAATAAGAAGGAGAGTCGGAACACAGGTAGGGTAATAACTAACAACGTGGAAAGGTCACACTGACAAAACCGCCTAGCGGAAAGAGTGGTATAATCGATTGGGAAGGAAGATTAGTCAGGGAATTAAGAAAGGAAAATAACAAAAACGGAAGCAACACTGGATTGGGGAGAAATTACACATATAACTAACTTAAAAGAGGTAGAGAACGAGTGGCCGTATGTAAAGTGGGAAAGAATAGCCGATAGGAATTGGATAGACGAAATAAACTTGGAAACTCTAGGGAAATTAATAAAGGAATCTGATCGATATAGGGTTTCTATAGACATAGACGAGCACGTAAAAACCTACTACCCTCTAGCCCGGGAAAGGAAGATAGAGCCGGGACAGGGGACTACGGGGAAGTGGATATCGAGACCCCGGTTAGAATTACAGATATTGTCAAGGGACACCCAAGAGAAAGGTAAACAGGGGACTGAACACGGAAAAACTACACAGCAAGTAATAATCACTGTGACACCTAACTCTGACGGATTAAGTGATAAAAATTGTGACAGTAATCCGAAAAGACAAGTAATGGCACACCGAATTAAAACACCAGTGGAAACATTAGGGGATAAATTCCCAGCCCTCAGGGGAGACATAGAACACGTTTCTAAAAAATGGGCCAAATGAACAAGTAAAACTAATACACCGTGGCCGGAGGAAGGCACATGGTGCGTAGAGAGATGTGAGGACCAGAAGGGAATGATAAAGAACTACAAAATAAAAGATAAATCTAAGAAAAGAAAGGAGAAGCGAGAAAAGGAACTAGAGATACTGGCATTGTTTGAAAAGGAAGGGAAAGAAAGGAGAAGGGCATGGAGGGAAATATGGATGCAAATGCCAGTGCAACTTCAGGAAAAAGCAAAATTAGAAGATCCAAATGTAGCCCCGTCCCCATACTCAGAGGAACAGGGTTCCACGGGACTGTACCCAGTTATATCAGGCACGATGAATTTTGAGGGAGCATTTGATACAAAACAGATGACGACGGAGGATTGGGAACAAAGGGAGCTAGAAAAGAAACAAGGTGTAGAGGAAGAGACGAGGAAAACAGAAGAGGAGTTGGATGAGTTAAGCCGAAGGAGAAAGCAGTTGCAGGACGAAGTAAATGTAATAGACCTTTTGGAATGGGCAAAAAAGGGAATGGAAAAGGAAAAGGAACGAGAAGAGGAGGGAAAGAATGATAGAAGAAAAGATGAGGGAAAAACAAGTCCTGATCCTTGCGAGGGTGAAAGTGAGGCGTCACAGGGAAAAATAGAAGGAAAGAGGGTCAAAGCCAGCAGAAAGGAAAGAGAAAGAAGAAGAAGCATAGAGGAAACATGTGGGAAAAGGCGCAAAGAGGCAGAAAGACGAGAAAAGGGGGATGTATGGACGTGGAAGCACCCAGTAAGAGTCGAGGAAGAGACGGAAGGAGAGACAGGAGAAAGTAGTGACAGCGAAGGGGGACAATCAGTGTTAGGAGAACAAAGAAAATCGACGCGGGTAAGACACCAAACTGTAAAGTTTCCAGAGGTGGAAAAAAGAAAGAAAAAGGTGTTCCCGGTGATTCTGAAAGGTGGCAGAGCACAGTATATCCCTTGGTCAGGTCAGGATTTGCCTAATCTAATTAATGAATTACCCAATATTTTGGATGGGGCTGGAAGGTGGATTGGACAGTTGGAAGCAGGAATGGTGGGAAAAAGGATGGCACTGGGTGACATCAAAGCTCTCCTGACAAAAGTGCTAGGAATGGACCAAATGGCAGAAGTAATGAGACGTGCCGGCATCCAGACCGCAGCTCATGACCCAAACGTAGACGGGACACTAATGGACCCGTACCGACAAGACATATGGCAGGCACTAAGGAATATGTACCCCAATCGAATGGATGTAAAAACCCTAAGGGGAGAGCCACTGGGAGAGGAGGAGAATGCAGCTGTGTATGTGGAAAATCAATTAAAAAGGTGGAAAAGGGACACGGAGAGGGACATTCTAACAGACCCGCTGACCAACTCCATGTTCCGGGCTGCAATTCTAGAGGGCCTGCCAGTCTCAGCTAAAACAAAACTGGAGGATGTAGTGGGCTTGGACTCAAAAAGTTACCGGGAGTTTGTGGATTATGTTGCCCATGCAGTAGAAAGACATCGCAAAGATGAAAAGAATGCAGACAAACAGCTGAAGGAGATACAACGTAAACTCCTTCAGGCACAATTGGAGGAGATCAAAAACAAAGATAAGCTAAAGGCAAAAGAAGATCTCACACCCAGAAAAATAGCACCGATGATGGTGGAACAGAAGCCAGGGGAAATACCTGCACTAACAATAGGGGGAAGCGGAGATGGAGGCCAGCCCATCGTAACCTATAACATTTCTGCCTTCCCACTGCCCATAAACCCAGGAGCCCACAGCCTAAATTATCAAAACCGATACGCCCTACAAAATCAGACTGACTGGAATAAAAATGGGAAAGGACAGGGAGGTGGTAGGCCACCCTTTCAGAATCAGAGAGGACAGGGACAGGTTAATTATCAAACTCCGAGACAGGGACCACTGTCTGGCCCTCCAGGTGTGTGCTGGGGGTGCGGGGAGACAGGTCACATAAAAAGGAATTGCCCGCGGAATTCCACCAGACAGGAAGAAAACCAGCAACAGGCAGGCCAACAGCTGATCCAAGGGTCGCCGAACAGCGTCCCGATGTTTCAAGGGCCGGGGAACCATCAGAGTTTCGCATAGAGAGGCTCAGAGAACCCCGAAATGGTAGGACAGTACGTACAAATAACAGAAACCGCAGAGCAGGAACCTATAGTTAATGCTAGAGTAGGCGGGATCGAGGTCCCCATGATGATAGACACCGGTGCCACATGTACGTGCATACAAACGAAATATGCGGATCACCTACCATTGTCAAACCGGTTTGTAAAAACTGTGGGGTTCTCGGGGAAAATAACACTAGCTCAAATGACGATGCCGGTGCCTATTACCATTGGAAATAAAACTACCCATGTACCTATTTTAGTATATGATAAAACTCCTTTAAATCTATTGGGAAGGGACGCAATCCTAGGTCTGGGACTGAAGTTAGAATGTACCGAACAAGGAATTGATTTGATGGGAATGTATTCACTTGAGGTACCAGGAAAGGAAGGGGTTAATGTATATTGGCTGGGAGATATAGAGGAACAAATTAAAAAACAGATCTGGACAGTCTGGGGAAAACTTATAGACACTTGGGTTCCACAAGCCAAGTGGCCGAGAACAGAATTACATAGTACAATGATATTTGATGAAGGACAGGCACCTGAAATACAAGAGAAATGGGAAAAGGAGGCAGGACGAGAACAGGAAATAAAGTCAGGAAGTATTTTAATTGGACTAGAGGGAGTGGCCCTCGCAATCGTTAGGAATGAATGGATTGACAAATGGTTCTCTGTACCTGGGGCGGAGCCACATGTCACATTGAAAGTTAATCCGGGATATAGATCAAAGGACCTAGGACCCATGGTGTTAAGAGCGCAAGACTTAGAATTTGTACAGACAGACAGTGCGGATATTTGGACGTCCAGCGATGGACAAATGACGAAAATAATTTTGGATGTTAGGATGCTTGGGACGCCAAAGCAGATAACAATAGGAGTGCAAAGTGAGAAACAGGAGCGGGAATGGAGAGAGAGCTTAGAGCAGGATTTGAACTCCCTCCCACAGGAGTTGTGGTCCAGACAGGACACGGATGTAGGGAGGGTTAAAAACGCTAATCCAGTTGAAGTCAGATTAAAGACAGGACGCCAGGGGCCCTATAGACCACAATACCCAATCAAGACTGAAGCAATTGAAGGAATTAGAGAAACGATTAAGGGATTGATAGAAGCAGGGGTATTAAAGGAAACCCGGAGTAGGTGTAATGCCCCGCTCCTACCAGTAAAGAAGGCGGACGGAGAAAAATGGAGATTGGTGCATGACCTAAGGGCAATTAATGAGGTAGTGGAAGATATGCCCGTAGAAGTTCCAAACCCTTACACCTTGCTGACAAATATACCACCTGAAAGTAGATGGTTTACTGTAATCGACCTATGTTCAGCATTTTTTAGTGTGCCACTAGCTCCAGAAAGTCAGTATCTCTTTGCATTTACGTACGAGGGGAAACAATACACATACAATAGAATGCCCCAAGGATTTAAACATTCCCCACATGTATTCAATCAGGTGTTGAAAGCAGATTTAGAAGGAATACAGTTGGAAGGAACACTGCTACAGTATGTGGATGATTTACTATTATGCACAGAGACACAAGAACAATGCAGGAAGGATAGTTTAAAACTTTTGAAAAGACTAGCAGAGGGGGGTCATAAAGTATCCTGGAAGAAGCTGCAGCTGTGCCAGAGAAAGGTAGAATACTTGGGGAGAGAAATATCCGCAGGGCAGAAGGGGATAGCTTCACAGCAAATAGAAGCAGTACTGAAAATTCCGAAACCACAGACGGTGGGACAAATGATGACATTTTTGGGAATGACAGGCTTCAGTTCAGAATGGGTGGAAAACTATGCAGAAAAAACGCAGGCACTACGAAAGATAATGAAGGAGGCAGGGTGTGACGAATTAAAAGCCAAACTAAAATGGGACAAAGATGCGCTAGAAGCATTTGAGAATATAAAGAGTGAAATGGCACAGGCACCAGCATTGGCTTTACCGACCTATGACAAGCCCTTTGATTATTTGTGAGTAACAGAGAAGCCGGATTTGCTACAGCAGTGTTAACACAGGAAAGTTGCAAGGGAAGGCGAAGGCAGACTGTAGCATATTATAGTACCAAGCTAGATGACGTAGCAATGGGATACCCGCCGTGTTATCAAGGCCTGGCAGCAGCTTGGTGGGCGTACGAAAAGGCAGCTACGGTCACAATGGGATATCCGATAAACATACATGTATACCATAAAATAGCTGAATTGATTGAAAAAGGGAAGTTTGTTCTGACGCCGGCTAGAATTCACCATTTTCAAATGCTGACCACATTCCCGGACATTACGATAGTAAAGTGCAATAGGGCCAACCCAGCTGACTATATGCCATTGCCACATGAGGGAGAGGAGCATGAGTGTGTGAGAGAGACAAGAGCGTTTATGAAACTGAGGAAAGATCTGAAGGCAGATAGGTTAAACACAGAAGAAAAGAGAACGTTGTATGTTGACGGCTCGTGCCATAGGGATCATAGGGGAAATCATGCTGGCTATGCAGTAGTTGAACAGAAAGGGAAAACATTTGAGGTAGTGGAGGCAAAAGAATGTGAGCAGCCATGCTCAGCCCAGTTAGCGGAGCTTGAAGCACTGACCAGAGCATGTGAATTAGCAAACGGGGAAGCAGTGGAAATTTATACTGATTCGGCCTATGCCCACGGGGTTTGTCACCTGTTTGGGGCAATATGGAAGCAAAGGGGATTTATGAAAAGCGGAGGAGGACCAATTCAACACGAAGTTCAAATCAGGGCTTTAATAAGGGCTATGATGGGCCCAAGGGAATTAGCCATAATTAAGTGTCAGGCGCATAAAAAGGGAACAGATAACATCACACAGGGAAATACCAAAGCTGACAAGGCGGCTAAAGAAGCATCAGGATACATTGAGGCTACGATAGCCCCAGTAGAAATAGCAAGGCCGCACCCAGGGCCAGGTGTGGGGAATATCGAACCTCAAATCACATTAGAAGATGTGGCACAATTACAGGAAGAAGCCCCTGTAGCAGAAAAAACAATGTGGAGAGAGAGAGGAGCATTACAGGGACAACATGACAAAATATGGAGAAATGGGGAAGGGTTGATCATAGCACCCACATCGTTACTAACCGTACTAATTAGTGAAGCACACGGGGTGGATCACTGTGCGAGAGGAGAAGTGGCTAGGAAGATTAAGAAAGAAGGATTCTGGTCACCATACCTGCAGAACTCAATTGACTACATACTGGGTCTGTGTGAGGTGTGTGCTCATAATAATATCAGGAAAGGCATTACTGCCCCAATAGGGCACATACCCATTCCAGAAGGGCCGTTTAAACATCTATGCATGGACTATGTGGATATGGGAAAGGTGGTAAGAGAAAAAAGATACATGCTAGTGATTATTGATAGATTCAGCAGATGGATAGAAGCAACGCCATCCAAAGATCAAGGATCTGGAACGGTAATTAACTTCCTGTCAAAAGAAATTATCCCAAGATTTGGCATACCCATGCAATTAAGTTCAGACAATGGATCTGCTTTTATAGGGAGGGCACTGAGAGAGACACTCTCAGCACTCCGTATAAAGCAGAGGTTTGGATGTGTGTATCATCCTCAATCCCAAGGAATGGTGGAGAGAGCAAACGGAACCCTCAAGGCTAAAATAAGCAAAATTTGTAGTGAGACAGGAAAAAACTGGATAGATGCTCTGCCATTGGCTTTAATGCAGTACAGGAGTCAGGAAAACAGAATCACACATTTAAGCCCGCATGAGATGATGACAGGAAGAGTAATGCCGGTGCCAAAGATCGGGGGAACAGGGGGCCCCACATTGGAGTGTTTAGATCAGGATGCAAGAGAGTATGTACGACAATTAACTTTTATACATAGAACTATTTTTGAACAGGAAAAGGCCAAGGAGGAGGAGAGCCCTGCCACGGAACACCAGATAACACCGGGAGATCAAGTATACATCAGAAAGTTCCGGAGACGTTGGCATGAACCCAGACGAGAAGGGCCGTTTGAAGTCACCAGAGTATCTCCCACGGCGTTGCAAGTAGAAGGCAGTACACTGTGGTATCACTTGAACCATTGTACCAGAACGGTACCCGGGGTAGGGGAGAGAAGGGAGACTGAAGTTAGAGGTAGGGCGGATAGAAGTAGCAGCGAGGAAGAGATAGAACTACACGAGGAGAATCGTGAGGAGGAGGAGCAGAGCCAAAGTACAGCAGAAATAATAAATGATGATGAGAGTGGTTCTGTGCATGAGCTGGCTGATGATACAAATGCCCAGCCTGAGCCTGTTAGTCACGGTGCCGAGGGAGGTGAGGACGGGGAAAGGGCCTCGTTCCCCACATGGGACTTGGAAACTGTTTCCCTGGGGGACTTCCTTGACCCGTAACAAGGGAAAGCGGGATGCAGATGATATAGGGGTGCGGAATCAGGAAGGTAGAGTATTAAGACAAACAAGACGTAGGCGATCAGTGAGTACGGATACTATTTGGGAGAAAGCAACAAGGAACAGATGGTGGAAATGGGCTGAGTATACAGGTCAGAAAAACAGTGAGGGGAAAGATTGTGTGGTATGTGCATCAGAGAACCCTTATACCCAAGTAATTGATGTACCGTGGGGATCAGAAGACTGTAGAACCATGCGGCAAAACTGGAAAAAGGAAAATTGCCGTGCACACACCACATATACACAGACATATAAGGTAGGGAATCGGACATTCACGTATGAAACGGTAGACTGTACAGGATCCGCATGTATTGACCTTTGTAAAGGGAGGCTGCCGAGGTGTCAGTACCACTGTGTCCTGTTTGCTGGGGTAAAAAAGGGCATGTACAATCCCGCCCACAATTGTCCAAATTGGCCAAGAACGGCGATGGACGCGGTCCCGAAGGAATGGAGGGTACAGCCTAACTTACGAATCCAAGATTGTTATTTGAGGGTAAGCAGCACGGGGAGTAGTGTGGGACACTACACAGGAGAGTGTATACGGATTTGGAATATAACTAACGCCCTTAGTCTGATCATTCCTGTTAATGGGGGATCGCCACCCCCTCCTTATGTATTAGAATATCAAGTAAACCAACTGGCAGACCTCTGGTGGCTTTGTGGCCCGGAAAAATGGCTACTGGCACACTTACCACTGGATTGGAGGGGACTGTGTGCCCGAGTTATGTTGGCCCAGAGCACTGTAATACTGCCGGTGGAAGAAGAAATTAAAACCCGAAAAGTTAAGAGGGCATATACCCCTGACCCTAGGGTACAACTGGACGCAATCGGACAGCCCCGAGGCATCCCGAATGAGTTCAAAGCTAGGAACGAGATAGCTGCGGGGTTTGAATCCATCTTTGTTTGGATCACACCCAGCAAAAACACTGAGTGGATCAATTACATCTATTATAATCAGCAGAGGTTTATTAATTATACAGATGATGCCCTGGAAGCATTGGGAGAGCAGTTGGATGCGACCAGTAAGATGGCATGGCAAAATCGACAGGCATTAGATTGGATCCTGGCGGAGAAAGGAGGGGTCTGTGTTATGTTTGGAGATCAGTGTTGCACATTTATCCCTAACAACACTGATCCAGAGGGGTCATTTACACGGGCCATGAATAAGTTGAAGAATCTTAGGGCAGAAGTGAAAGAAAATGCTGGGTTTGGGCATGAAGCCTGGAATTGGTTGGATAGGATGTTCGGAAGATGGGGGGCATGGTTCGCCAAAGCTGGAGCTGCAGCAATCACAATCATAACCGTTCTAGGACTCATATTTTGTTGTTTTCTACCCGCCCTGAGATCCTTCCTTACCAGAGTTGCAACACGGCAGATGATGGTTACAAGCAGCTCACGCTCGCGAGGAAAAACAGAGGAACGGGAAAACCTTGAGCTGCCTCCGATGAGCGGATTCACCATGACCCTGGTCGAGATGGAAACTCGTCACTCTGTGAAAGGACTATAATAATGGACGATTGCTTTGTACCAACAACAGCACCTGACTGAAATTCGCAAGAGACTTGGAGAACTTAGTCTGTACACAGGAATCAGTCTTTTTTCCTTCCCTTGACAAGGGTGGGAAGGTTTTTGGCTGATGACTGTCAGGAGCAAGCAATCTGGGGGAGCGACCCGAGAATTAGAACCTGGATAGATGAATTATGATAAAGAAGAATTAGGGACATTGTTCCCTGCCCAAAGTATTCGGCTCCTCCACATTGCCTGCAAAAAGTGTTTAAAATAAATTGTAAATGGGATCCAGTAAGGGGATTATTTGAGCTTGGTAATTTGTGTGAGGCTAGGGAATAGCCTCAAAGGGGGGACATGTAAGGGAATTTGTACTGGATATTGTATGAGTTAGGTACCAAGTTTAGAATCATAGGTTTTAGTGAAATGATAAAGTAGATTTAGGTGAGTATTGAGATGAGTGTGTAACCCAGGGTAACTTTGTGTGACCTAATGTAATCAAGTATAGCTAAGGTAATCAAGTATAGCTAATGTAATCAAGTATAGTTAATATGATTAAAGCAGAAGACCCAGAAAAAGAGTATAGCTTTACCTAACATTTAAAATACAACAGTCACTTGGGAAAACAATGAACACGGCTCAGGGCTTAACTAAAATGGTTGGCCATAAATAAGGGCCATAAAAAGACAGGAATGAAGGAAGCCTGTTTTTGTATACATTCGGCCTTGGTCAGCAAAAACCACGACACAAGCAGGAAAGTTTACAGAGACGAGATAAGGACTGACTTATGGCTACCATGGTTGACGAAGCAGAGAGAGAAACGACCAGTCTTGACTGAGACAGATAGAGGCTCACTATAAACAGTGGTGGCCAAAGTAAGGAAAGCAAGATAAGAGGGCTGTAAATTAAGATAAGAGTTTGAATCATGGAGTTAAAATGTACATAAAAGGCGGTAAGCCCTGAAGCTTTTTTAGATTGCTCCGGACAATCTCAAGTCTGTTTTTCTCATGCTAAGAAAAATAAAGTTCACTGCTTGGAAGATCGCTCCTCAGACTCTCTGTGTTTTAATATTTGAATAGGTACAAACAAATTGTCGTCCTGGGGAACCACGACACCACCTGCTATCATCAAAGTTCACTATTTTTTGCCAAACACTCTTTTTTGAGGGAAAAGTGATTTTTTTCGGCGAATTAAGCATTTTGATCACCTGCTTGCATCAAAATTCACTAATTTCTGCCAAACGGTCTTTTTTGGCAGAAAGGTGATTTTCACTACGTATTTTGCATTTTGCGACGCTGTTGGCATCGCAATTCTCAACTTCTTTGTCAATCAATCATTTTTGGCAGAAATGTGATTTTCTCGGCGAATTATGACAACGTGCTGGTATCAAAATTCACTATTTTTTTCCCAAACTGTCCTTTTTGGGAGAAAAGTGATTTACGCTTCGAATTTAGCATTTTGACAATCTCTTGCATCAAAATTCACCTTTTTTTGCCAAACAGTCTTTTTTGGTAGGGAACTGATTTTCTCTGCCAATTAAGCATTTTGACAACGTGCTTGCATCAAAATTCAGTATTTTCTGCCAAACGGTCTTATTTTGTCAGCAAGGTGATTTTCACTACGTATTTTGCATTATGACCACCTGCTTGCATCAAATGCACTATTTTTTGTCAAACATTCATTTTTGGCGGAAAAGTGATTTTCTCGGCGATTAAGCATTACGACTGCCTGCTTTTATCAAAATTGACTATCTTTTTTCCAAACTGTCTTTTTGGCATAAAAGGGATTATCTCGGCGAATTAGGCATTTTGCGACCCTGCTGGCATCGCAATTCTCAACTTCTTTGTCAATCAATCATTTTTGGCAGAAATGTGATTTTCTCGGCGAATTAAGCATTTTGACAACCTGCTTGCATGAAAATTCACTGGTTTTTGCCAAACAATCATTTTTGGGAGAAAAATGATTTTCTCTTCGAATTAAGCATTTTGACTCCGTTTGCTCAAAATTCACTATTTTTTCCTAAACGGTCTTTTTTGGCATAAAGGTGATTTTCTCAGCGAATTAAGCATTTTAACAACCAACTTGCATCAAAATTCAACATTATTTGCCAAACAGTCACTTTTGGCAGAAAAGTGATTTTCTCGGCGAAATAAGCGTGTTGACCACCTGCTTGCATCAAAATTCACTGTTTCTTACCAAACAATCTCTTTTGGGAGAAGTGTGGCATTTAGTCGCATTTAAGTAAGCATTTTGACCCCCTGTTTGCATCAAAATTCACTATTTCTGGTCAAACATTATTTTATGTCAGTAAAGTGCTTTTCCTGGCGAAATAAGCGTGTTGACCACCTGCTTGCATCAAAATTCACTGTTTCTTACCAAACAATCTCTTTTGGGAGAAAAGTGATTTTCTCGGCGAATTAGGCATTTTGACCCCAGATGGCATCGCAAATCTTTTTTTTTTGTTAAACAATCATTTTTGGGTAAAATTGATTTCTCTGCGTATTAAGCATTTTGACAACCTGCTTGCATTAAAATTCCCTATTTTTTGCCAAACTGTCTTTTTTGGCATAAGAGTGATTTTCTCGGCGAATTAAACATTTTGAAAACCTGCTTGCATCAAACTACACTATTTTTGCCAAACATTTTTTGGGAGAACAGTTATTTTCTCGGCACATTAAGAAATTTGACCACCTGCTATCATCAAAGTTCACTATTTTTTGCCAAACACTCTTTTTTGAGGGAAAAGTGATTTTTTTCGGCGAATTAAGCATTTTGATCACCTGCTTGCATCAAAATTCACTAATTTCTGCCAAACGGTCTTTTTTGGCAGAAAGGTGATTTTCACTACGTATTTTGCATTTTGCGACGCTGTTGGCATCGCAATTCTCAACTTCTTTGTCAATCAATCATTTTTGGCAGAAATGTGATTTTCTCGGCGAATTATGACAACGTGCTGGTATCAAAATTCACTATTTTTTCCCAAACTGTCCTTTTTGGGAGAAAAGTGATTTACGCTTCGAATTTAGCATTTTGACAATCTCTTGCATCAAAATTCACCTTTTTTTGCCAAACAGTCTTTTTTGGTAGGGAACTGATTTTCTCTGCCAATTAAGCATTTTGACAACGTGCTTGCATCAAAATTCAGTATTTTCTGCCAAACGGTCTTATTTTGTCAGCAAGGTGATTTTCACTACGTATTTTGCATTATGACCACCTGCTTGCATCAAATGCACTATTTTTTGTCAAGCATTCATTTTTGGCGGAAAAGTGATTTTCTCGGCGATTAAGCATTACGACTGCCTGCTTTTATCAAAATTGACTATCTTTTTTCCAAACTGTCTTTTTGGCATAAAAGGGATTATCTCGGCGAATTAGGCATTTTGCGACCCTGCTGGCATCGCAATTCTCAACTTCTTTGTCAATCAATCATTTTTGGCAGAAATGTGATTTTCTCGGCGAATTAAGCATTTTGACAACCTGCTTGCATGAAAATTCACTGGTTTTTGCCAAACAATCATTTTTGGGAGAAAAATGATTTTCTCTTCGAATTAAGCATTTTGACTCCGTTTGCTCAAAATTCACTATTTTTTCTTAAACGGTCTTTTTTTGGCATAAAGGTGATTTTCTCAGCGAATTAAGCATTTTAACAACCAACTTGCATCAAAATTCAACATTATTTGCCAAACAGTCACTTTTGGCAGAAAAGTGATTTTCTCGGCGAAATAAGCGTGTTGACCACCTGCTTGCATCAAAATTCACTGTTTCTTACCAAACAATCTCTTTTGGGAGAAGTGTGGCATTTAGTCGCATTTAAGTAAGCATTTTGACCCCCTGTTTGCATCAAAATTCACTATTTCTGGTCAAACATTATTTTATGTCAGTAAAGTGCTTTTCCTGGCGAAATAAGCGTGTTGACCACCTGCTTGCATCAAAATTCACTGTTTCTTACCAAACAATCTCTTTTGGGAGAAAAGTGATTTTCTCGGCGAATTAGGCATTTTGACCCCAGATGGCATCGCAAATCTTTTTTTTTTGTTAAACAATCATTTTTGGGTAAAATTGATTTCTCTGCGTATTAAGCATTTTGACAACCTGCTTGCATCAAAATTCCCTATTTTTTGCCAAACTGTCTTTTTTGGCATAAGAGTGATTTTCTCGGCGAATTAAGCATTTTGAAAACCTGCTTGCATCAAACTACACTATTTTTGCCAAACATTTTTTGGGAGAACAGTTATTTTCTCGGCACATTAAGAAATTTGACCACCTGCTATCATCAAAGTTCACTATTTTTTGCCAAACACTCTTTTTTGAGGGAAAAGTTATTTTTTTCGGCGAATTAAGCATTTTGATCACCTGCTTGCATCAAAATTCACTAATTTCTGCCAAACGGTCTTTTTTGGCAGAAAGGTGATTTTCACTACGTATTTTGCATTTTGCGACGCTGTTGGCATCGCAATTCTCAACTTCTTTGTCAATCAATCATTTTTGGCAGAAATGTGATTTTCTCGGCGAATTATGACAACGTGCTGGTATCAAAATTCACTATTTTTTTCCCAAACTGTCCTTTTTGGGAGAAAAGTGATTTACGCTTCGAATTTAGCATTTTGACAATCTCTTGCATCAAAATTCACCTTTTTTTGCCAAACAGTCTTTTTTGGTAGGGAACTGATTTTCTCTGCCAATTAAGCATTTTGACAACGTGCTTGCATCAAAATTCAGTATTTTCTGCCAAACGGTCTTATTTTGTCAGCAAGGTGATTTTCACTACGTATTTTGCATTATGACCACCTGCTTGCATCAAATGCACTATTTTTTGTCAAGCATTCATTTTTGGCGGAAAAGTGATTTTCTCGGCGATTAAGCATTACGACTGCCTGCTTTTATCAAAATTGACTATCTTTTTTCCAAACTGTCTTTTTGGCATAAAAGGGATTATCTCGGCGAATTAGGCATTTTGCGACCCTGCTGGCATCGCAATTCTCAACTTCTTTGTCAATCAATCATTTTTGGCAGAAATGTGATTTTCTCGGCGAATTAAGCATTTTGACAACCTGCTTGCATGAAAATTCACTGGTTTTTGCCAAACAATCATTTTTGGGAGAAAAATGATTTTCTCTTCGAATTAAGCATTTTGACTCCGTTTGCTCAAAATTCACTATTTTTTCCTAAACGGTCTTTTTTGGCATAAAGGTGATTTTCTCAGCGAATTAAGCATTTTAACAACCAACTTGCATCAAAATTCAACATTATTTGCCAAACAGTCACTTTTGGCAGAAAAGTGATTTTCTCGGCGAAATAAGCGTGTTGACCACCTGCTTGCATCAAAATTCACTGTTTCTTACCAAACAATCTCTTTTGGGAGAAAGTGGCATTTAGTCGCATTTAAGTAAGCATTTTGACTCCCTGTTTGCATCAAAATTCACTATTTTTGGTCAAACATTATTTTATGTCAGTAAAGTGCTTTTCCTGGCGAAATAAGCGTGTTGACCACCTGCTTGCATCAAAATTCACTGTTTCTTACCAAACAATCTCTTTTGGGAGAAAAGTGATTTTCTCGGCGAATTAGGCATTTTGACCCCAGATGGCATCGCAAATCTTTTTTTTTTGTTAAACAATCATTTTTGGGTAAAATTGATTTTCTCTGCGTATTAAGCATTTTGACAACCTGCTTGCATCAAAATTCCCTATTTTTTGCCAAACTGTCTTTTTTGGCATAAGAGTGATTTTCTCGGCGAATTAAGCATTTTGAAAACCTGCTTGCATCAAACTACACTATTTTTGCCAAACATTTTTTGGGAGAACAGTTATTTTCTCGGCACATTAAGAAATTTGACCACCTGCTATCATCAAAGTTCACTATTTTTTGCCAAACACTCTTTTTTGGGGGAAAAGTGATTTTTTTCGGCGAATTAAGCATTTTGATCACCTGCTTGCATCAAAATTCACTAATTTCTGCCAAACCGTCTTTTTTGGCAGAAAGGTGATTTTCACTACGTATTTTGCATTTTGCGACGCTTTTGGCATCGCAATTCTCAACTTCTTTGTCAATCAATCATTTTTGGCAGAAATGTGATTTTCTCGGCGAATTATGACAACGTGCTGGTATCAAAATTCACTATTTTTTTCCCAAACTGTCCTTTTTGGGAGAAAAGTGATTTACGCTTCGAATTTAGCATTTTGACAATCTCTTGCATCAAAATTCACCTTTTTTTGCCAAACAGTCTTTTTTGGTAGGGAACTGATTTTCTCTGCGAATTAAGCATTTTGACAACGTGCTTGCATCAAAATTCAGTATTTTCTGCCAAACGGTCTTATTTTGTCAGCAAGGTGATTTTCACTACGTATTTTGCATTATGACCACCTGCTTGCATCAAATGCACTATTTTTTGTCAAGCATTCATTTTTGGCGGAAAAGTGATTTTCTCGGCGATTAAGCATTACGACTGCCTGCTTTTATCAAAATTGACTATCTTTTTTCCAAACTGTCTTTTTGGCATAAAAGGGATTATCTCGGCGAATTAGGCATTTTGCGACCCTGCTGGCATCGCAATTCTCAACTTCATTGTCAATCAATCATTTTTGGCAGAAATGTGATTTTCTCGGCGAATTAAGCATTTTGACAACCTGCTTGCATGAAAATTCACTGGTTTTTGCCAAACAATCATTTTTGGGAGAAAAATGATTTTCTCTTCGAATTAAGCATTTTGACTCCGTTTGCTCAAAATTCACTATTTTTTCCTAAACGGTCTTTTTTGGCATAAAGGTGATTTTCTCAGCGAATTAAGCATTTTAACAACCAACTTGCATCAAAATTCAACATTATTTGCCAAACAGTCACTTTTGGCAGAAAAGTGATTTTCTCGGCGAAATAAGCGTGTTGACCACCTGCTTGCATCAAAATTCACTGTTTCTTACCAAACAATCTCTTTTGGGAGAAAGTGGCATTTAGTCGCATTTAAGTAAGCATTTTGACCCCCTGTTTGCATCAAAATTCACTATTTCTGGTCAAACATTATTTTATGTCAGTAAAGTGCTTTTCCTGGCGAAATAAGCGTGTTGACCACCTGCTTGCATCAAAATTCACTGTTTCTTACCAAACAATCTCTTTTGGGAGAAAAGTGATTTTCTCGGCGAATTAGGCATTTTGACCCCAGATGGCATCGCAAATCTTTTTTTTTTGTTAAACAATCATTTTTGGGTAAAATTGATTTTCTCTGCGTATTAAGCATTTTGACAACCTGCTTGCATCAAAATTCCCTATTTTTTGCCAAACTGTCTTTTTTGGCATAAGAGTGATTTTCTCGGCGAATTAAGCATTTTGAAAACCTGCTTGCATCAAACTACACTATTTTTGCCAAACATTTTTTGGGAGAACAGTTATTTTCTCGGCACATTAAGAAATTTGACCACCTGCTATCATCAAAGTTCACTATTTTTTGCCAAACACTCTTTTTTGGGGAAAAGTGATTTTTTTCGGCGAATTAAGCATTTTGATCACCTGCTTGCATCAAAATTCACTAATTTCTGCCAAACGGTCTTTTTTGGCAGAAAGGTGATTTTCACTACGTATTTTGCATTTTGCGACGCTGTTGGCATCGCAATTCTCAACTTCTTTGTCAATCAATCATTTTTGGCAGAAATGTGATTTTCTCGGCGAATTATGACAACGTGCTGGTATCAAAATTCACTATTTTTTTCCCAAACTGTCCTTTTTGGGAGAAAAGTGATTTACGCTTCGAATTTAGCATTTTGACAATCTCTTGCATCAAAATTCACCTTTTTTTGCCAAACAGTCTTTTTTGGTAGGGAACTGATTTTCTCTGCGAATTAAGCATTTTGACAACGTGCTTGCATCAAAATTCAGTATTTTCTGCCAAACGGTCTTATTTTGTCAGCAAGGTGATTTTCACTACGTATTTTGCATTATGACCACCTGCTTGCATCAAATGCACTATTTTTTGTCAAGCATTCATTTTTGGCGGAAAAGTGATTTTCTCGGCGATTAAGCATTACGACTGCCTGCTTTTATCAAAATTGACTATCTTTTTTCCAAACTGTCTTTTTGGCATAAAAGGGATTATCTCGGCGAATTAGGCATTTTGCGACCCTGCTGGCATCGCAATTCTCAACTTCTTTGTCAATCAATCATTTTTGGCAGAAATGTGATTTTCTCGGCGAATTAAGCATTTTGACAACCTGCTTGCATGAAAATTCACTGGTTTTTGCCAAACAATCATTTTTGGGAGAAAAATGATTTTCTCTTCGAATTAAGCATTTTGACTCCGTTTGCTCAAAATTCACTATTTTTTCCTAAACGGTCTTTTTTGGCATAAAGGTGATTTTCTCAGCGAATTAAGCATTTTAACAACCAACTTGCATCAAAATTCAACATTATTTGCCAAACAGTCACTTTTGGCAGAAAAGTGATTTTCTCGGCGAAATAAGCGTGTTGACCACCTGCTTGCATCAAAATTCACTGTTTCTTACCAAACAATCTCTTTTGGGAGAAAAGTGGCATTTAGTCGCATTTAAGTAAGCATTTTGACCCCCTGTTTGCATCAAAATTCACTATTTCTGGTCAAACATTATTTTATGTCAGTAAAGTGCTTTTCCTGGCGAAATAAGCGTGTTGACCACCTGCTTGCATCAAAATTCACTGTTTCCTACCAAACAATCTCTTTTGGGAGAAAAGTGATTTTCTCGGCGAATTAGGCATTTTGACCCCAGATGGCATCGCAAATCTTTTTTTTTTGTTAAACAATCATTTTTGGGTAAAATTGATTTCTCTGCGTATTAAGCATTTTGACAACCTGCTTGCATCAAAATTCCCTATTTTTTGCCAAACTGTCTTTTTTGGCATAAGAGTGATTTTCTCGGCGAATTAAACATTTTGAAAACCTGCTTGCATCAAACTACACTATTTTTGCCAAACATTTTTTGGGAGAACAGTTATTTTCTCGGCACATTAAGAAATTTGACCACTGTAAGGGAATTTGTACTGGATATTGTATGAGTTAGGTACCAAGTTTAGAATCATAGGTTTTAGTGAAATGATAAAGTAGATTTAGGTGAGTATTGAGATGAGTGTGTAACCCAGGGTAACTTTGTGTGACCTAATGTAATCAAGTATAGCTAAGGTAATCAAGTATAGCTAATGTAATCAAGTATAGTTAATATGATTAAAGCAGAAGACCCAGAAAAAGAGTATAGCTTTACCTAACATTTAAAATACAACAGTCACTTGGGAAAACAATGAACACGGCTCAGGGCTTAACTAAAATGGTTGGCCATAAATAAGGGCCATAAAAAGACAGGAATGAAGGAAGCCTGTTTTTGTATACATTCGGCCTTGGTCAGCAAAAACCACGACACAAGCAGGAAAGTTTACAGAGACGAGATAAGGACTGACTTATGGCTACCATGGTTGACGAAGCAGAGAGAGAAACGACCAGTCTTGACTGAGACAGATAGAGGCTCACTATAAACAGTGGTGGCCAAAGTAAGGAAAGCAAGATAAGAGGGCTGTAAATTAAGATAAGAGTTTGAATCATGGAGTTAAAATGTACATAAAAGGCGGTAAGCCCTGAAGCTTTTTTAGATTGCTCCGGACAATCTCAGCTCTGTTTTTCTCATGCTAAGAAAAATAAAGTTCACTGCTTGGAAGATCGCTCCTCAGACTCTCTGTGTTTTAATATTTGAATAGGTACAAACAAATTGTCGTCCTGGGGAACCACGACAAAATTGGCGCTGCGAGAGCAGGGTTGGTGAGAGATCGCCCAGAAAAGCATCTGGAAGGAGTGGCGGAGGCAAAGGTCCGACCGGGGCTGGACATCCCAAAGCCGGCATTCTGACAGCAAGGTAAGCAGATTTGTATTGCACGTAAATCCTTGTTGTCAGAAAAGGGATCTCGAGGCCCGGCGCACTCAGCTCTTTGCTGGTCTTGAATCTCCCCAACCACAAAGATATCCTGCGTGACTAAAACCAAATTGGGTAAAATAGTTTTGAGAGACTGAGTCTGATCTGAAGAGTAGAGTTTTGCATGCAAAGCGCACTGTAATACTGTATTGTCTGTGAGTGGGTAAAAAGGGAGACGAGAAAAAGGCCGAACGCTAAGGTAATGCAATTAGGTTAAGTCAACCGGTTTGGAGCGGGTTTTTCCAGGATACGACTTGCCCAGAAGAGAGTAAGTGTGGGAAAAATCTGCCAGTCCAAACCTACCCAGGACCTCAGGTAACGGACGTCAGCCGAGAGGGAGAGAGATCAGTGAGAGATCACTCTCTGACCTAATACGGTAGTCAAAAGCATAGGAGGGGAACCTAACCCCGGAGGGGGGGATTAACAGCTAGAATAGAGAAAGTAAAAGACCAATTTGAACAAACTGGTCTGAGACAGCAGCGTGGAGGACAGAAATAAGAAGGAGAGTCGGAACACAGGTAGGGTAATAACTAACAACGTGGAAAGGTCACACTGACAAAACCGCCTAGCGGAAAGAGTGGTATAATCGATTGGGAAGGAAGATTAGTCAGGGAATTAAGAAAGGAAAATAACAAAAACGGAAGCAACACTGGATTGGGGAGAAATTACACATATAACTAACTTAAAAGAGGTAGAGAACGAGTGGCCGTATGTAAAGTGGGAAAGAATAGCCGATAGGAATTGGATAGACGAAATAAACTTGGAAACTCTTGGGAAATTAATAAAGGAATCTGATCGATATAGGGTTTCTATAGACATAGACGAGCACGTAAAAACCTACTACCCTCTAGCCCGGGAAAGGAAGATAGAGCCGGGACAAGGGACTACGGGGAAGTGGATATCGAGACCCCGGTTAGAATTACAGATATTGTCAAGGGACACCCAAGAGAAAGGTAAACAGGGGACTGAACACGGAAAAACTACACAGCAAGTAATAATCACTGTGACACCTAACTCTGACGGATTAAGTGATAAAAATTGTGACAGTAATCCGAAAAGACAAGTAATGGCACACCGAATTAAAACACCAGTGGAAACATTAGGGGATAAATTCCCAGCCCTCAGGGGAGACATAGAACACGTTTCTAAAAAATGGGCCAAAAGAACAAGTAAAACTAATACACCGTGGCCGGAGGAAGGCACATGGTGCGTAGAGAGATGTGAGGACCAGAAGGGAATGATAAAGAACTACAAAATAAAAGATAAATCTAAGAAAAGAAAGGAGAAGCGAGAAAAGGAACTAGAGATACTGGCATTGTTTGAAAAGGAAGGGAAAGAAAGGAGAAGGGCATGGAGGGAAATATGGATGCAAATGCCAGTGCAACTTCAGGAAAAAGCAAAATTAGAAGATCCAAATGTAGCCCCGTCCCCATACTCAGAGGAACAGGGTTCCACGGGACTGTACCCAGTTATATCAGGCACGATGAATTTTGAGGGAGCATTTGATACAAAACAGATGACGACGGAGGATTG
Organism: Scyliorhinus canicula; assembly: GCF_902713615.1. Lineage (NCBI taxonomy): Eukaryota > Metazoa > Chordata > Chondrichthyes > Carcharhiniformes > Scyliorhinidae > Scyliorhinus > Scyliorhinus canicula. The sequence goes on from NW_024055734.1 coordinate 191,201, forward strand.
GGAACAAAGGGAGCTAGAAAAGAAACAAGGTGTAGAGGAAGAGACGAGGAAAACAGAAGAGGAGTTGGATGAGTTAAGCCGAAGGAGAAAGCAGTTGCAGGACGAAGTAAATGTAATAGACCTTTTGGAATGGGCAAAAAAGGGAATGGAAAAGGAAAAGGAACGAGAAGAGGAGGGAAAGAATGATAGAAGAAAAGATGAGGGAAAAACAAGTCCTGATCCTTGCGAGGGTGAAAGTGAGGCGTCACAGGGAAAAATAGAAGGAAAGAGGGTCAAAGCCAGCAGAAAGGAAAGAGAAAGAAGAAGAAGCATAGAGGAAACATGTGGGAAAAGGCGCAAAGAGGCAGAAAGACGAGAAAAGGGGGATGTATGGACGTGGAAGCACCCAGTAAGAGTCGAGGAAGAGACGGAAGGAGAGACAGGAGAAAGTAGTGACAGCGAAGGGGGACAATCAGTGTTAGGAGAACAAAGAAAATCGACGCGGGTAAGACACCAAACTGTAAAGTTTCCAGAGGTGGAAAAAAGAAAGAAAAAGGTGTTCCCGGTGATTCTGAAAGGTGGCAGAGCACAGTATATCCCTTGGTCAGGTCAGGATTTGCCTAATCTAATTAATGAATTACCCAATATTTTGGATGGGGCTGGAAGGTGGATTGGACAGTTGGAAGCAGGAATGGTGGGAAAAAGGATGGCACTGGGTGACATCAAAGCTCTCCTGACAAAAGTGCTAGGAATGGACCAAATGGCAGAAGTAATGAGACGTGCCGGCATCCAGACCGCAGCTCATGACCCAAACGTAGACGGGACACTAATGGACCCGTACCGACAAGACATATGGCAGGCACTAAGGAATATGTACCCCAATCGAATGGATGTAAAAACCCTAAGGGGAGAGCCACTGGGAGAGGAGGAGAATGCAGCTGTGTATGTGGAAAATCAATTAAAAAGGTGGAAAAGGGACACGGAGAGGGACATTCTAACAGACCCGCTGACCAACTCCATGTTCCGGGCTGCAATTCTAGAGGGCCTGCCAGTCTCAGCTAAAACAAAACTGGAGGATGTAGTGGGCTTGGACTCAAAAAGTTACCGGGAGTTTGTGGATTATGTTGCCCATGCAGTAGAAAGACATCGCAAAGATGAAAAGAATGCAGACAAACAGCTGAAGGAGATACAACGTAAACTCCTTCAGGCACAATTGGAGGAGATCAAAAACAAAGATAAGCTAAAGGCAAAAGAAGATCTCACACCCAGAAAAATAGCACCGATGATGGTGGAACAGAAGCCAGGGGAAATACCTGCACTAACAATAGGGGGAAGCGGAGATGGAGGCCAGCCCATCGTAACCTATAACATTTCTGCCTTCCCACTGCCCATAAACCCAGAAGCCCACAGCCTAAATTATCAAAACCGATACGCCCTACAAAATCAGACTGACTGGAATAAAAATGGGAAAGGACAGGGAGGTGGTAGGCCACCCTTTCAGAATCAGAGAGGACAGGGACAGGTTAATTATCAAACTCCGAGACAGGGACCACTGTCTGGCCCTCCAGGTGTGTGCTGGGGGTGCGGGGAGACAGGTCACATAAAAAGGAATTGCCCGCGGAATTCCACCAGACAGGGAGAAAACCAGCAACAGGCAGGCCAACAGCTGATCCAAGGGTCGCCGAACAGCGTCCCGATGTTTCAAGGGCCGGGGAACCATCAGAGTTTCGCATAGAGAGGCCCAGAGAACCCCGAAATGGTAGGACAGTACGTACAAATAACAGAAACCGCAGAGCAGGAACCTATAGTTAATGCTAGAGTAGGCGGGATCGAGGTCCCCATGATGATAGACACCGGTGCCACCTGTACGTGCATACAAACGAAATATGCGGATCACCTACCATTGTCAAACCGGTTTGTAAAAACTGTGGGGTTCTCGGGGAAAATAACACTAGCTCAAATGACGATGCCGGTGCCTATTACCATTGGAAATAACACTACCCATGTACCTATTTTAGTATATGATAAAACTCCTTTAAATCTATTGGGAAGGGACGCAATCCTAGGTCTGGGACTGAAATTAGAATGTACCGAACAAGGAATTGATTTGATGGGAATGTATTCACTTGAGGTACCAGGAAAGGAAGGGGTTAATGTATATTGGCTGGGAGATATAGAGGAACAAATTAAAAAACAGATCTGGACAGTCTGGGGAAAACTTATAGACACTTGGGTTCCACAAGCCAAGTGGCCGAGAACAGAATTACATAGTACAATGATATTTGATGAAGGACAGGCACCTGAAATACAAGAGAAATGGGAAAAGGAGGCAGGACGAGAACAGGAAATAAAGTCAGGAAGTATTTTAATTGGACTAGAGGGAGTGGCCCTCGCAATCGTTAGGAATGAATGGATTGACAAATGGTTCTCTGTACCTGGGGCGGAGCCACATGTCACATTGAAAGTTAATCCGGGATATAGATCAAAGGACCTAGGACCCATGGTGTTAAGAGCGCAAGACTTAGAATTTGTACAGACAGACAGTGCAGATATTTGGACGTCCAGCGATGGACAAATGACGAAAATAATTTTGGATGTTAGGATGCTTGGGACGCCAAAGCAGATAACAATAGGAGTGCAAAGTGAGAAACAGGAGCGGGAATGGAGAGAGAGCTTAGAGCAGGATTTGAACTCCCTCCCACAGGAGTTGTGGTCCAGACAGGACACGGATGTAGGGAGGGTTAAAAACGCTAATCCAGTTGAAGTCAGATTAAAGACAGGACGCCAGGGGCCCTATAGACCACAATACCCAATCAAGACAGAAGCAATTGAAGGAATTAGAGAAACGATTAAGGGATTGATAGAAGCAGGGGTATTAAAGGAAACCCGGAGTAGGTGTAATGCCCCGCTCCTACCAGTAAAGAAGGCGGACGGAGAAAAATGGAGATTGGTGCATGACCTAAGGGCAATTAATGAGGTAGTGGAAGATATGCCCGTAGAAGTTCCAAACCCTTACACCTTGCTGACAAATATACCACCTGAAAGTAGATGGTTTACTGTAATCGACCTATGTTCAGCATTTTTTAGTGTGCCACTAGCTCCAGAAAGTCAGTATCTCTTTGCATTTACGTACGAGGGGAAACAATACACATACAATAGAATGCCCCAAGGATTTAAACATTCCCCACATGTATTCAATCAGGTGTTGAAAGCAGATTTAGAAGGAATACAGTTGGAAGGAACACTGCTACAGTATGTGGATGATTTACTATTATGCACAGAGACACAAGAACAATGCAGGAAGGATAGTTTAAAACTTTTGAAAAGACTAGCAGAGGGGGGTCATAAAGTATCCTGGAAGAAGCTGCAGCTGTGCCAGAGAAAGGTAGAATACTTGGGGAGAGAAATATCCGCAGGGCAGAAGGGGATAGCTTCACAGCAAATAGAAGCAGTACTGAAAATTCCGAAACCACAGACGGTGGGACAAATGATGACATTTTTGGGAATGACAGGCTTCAGTTCAGAATGGGTGGAAAACTATGCAGAAAAAACGCAGGCACTACGAAAGATAATGAAGGAGGCAGGGTGTGACGAATTAAAAGCCAAACTAAAATGGGACAAAGATGCGCTAGAAGCATTTGAGAATATAAAGAGTGAAATGGCACAGGCACCAGCATTGGCTTTACCGACCTATGACAAGCCCTTTGATTTATTTGTGAGTAACAGAGAAGCCGGATTTGCTACAGCAGTGTTAACACAGGAAAGTTGCAAGGGAAGGCGAAGGCAGACTGTAGCATATTATAGTACCAAGCTAGATGACGTAGCAATGGGATACCCGCCGTGTTATCAAGGCCTGGCAGCAGCTTGGTGGGCGTACGAAAAGGCAGCTACGGTCACAATGGGATATCCGATAAACATACATGTATACCATAAAATAGCTGAATTGATTGAAAAAGGGAAGTTTGTTCTGACGCCGGCTAGAATTCACCATTTTCAAATGCTGACCACATTCCCGGACATTACGATAGTAAAGTGCAATAGGGCCAACCCAGCTGACTATATGCCATTGCCACATGAGGGAGAGGAGCATGAGTGTGTGAGAGAGACAAGAGCGTTTATGAAACTGAGGAAAGATCTGAAGGCAGATAGGTTAAACACAGAAGAAAAGAGAACGTTGTATGTTGACGGCTCGTGCCATAGGGATCATAGGGGAAATCATGCTGGCTATGCAGTAGTTGAACAGAAAGGGAAAACATTTGAGGTAGTGGAGGCAAAAGAATGTGAGCAGCCATGCTCAGCCCAGTTAGCGGAGCTTGAAGCACTGACCAGAGCATGTGAATTAGCAAACGGGGAAGCAGTGGAAATTTATACTGATTCGGCCTATGCCCACGGGGTTTGTCACCTGTTTGGGGCAATATGGAAGCAAAGGGGATTTATGAAAAGCGGAGGAGGACCAATTCAACACGAAGTTCAAATCAGGGCTTTAATAAGGGCTATGATGGGCCCAAGGGAATTAGCCATAATTAAGTGTCAGGCGCATAAAAAGGGAACAGATAACATCACACAGGGAAATACCAAAGCTGACAAGGCGGCTAAAGAAGCATCAGGATACATTGAGGCTACGATAGCCCCAGTAGAAATAGCAAGGCCGCACCCAGGGCCAGGTGTGGGGAATATCGAACCTCAAATCACATTAGAAGATGTGGCACAATTACAGGAAGAAGCCCCTGTAGCAGAAAAAACAATGTGGAGAGAGAGAGGAGCATTACAGGGACAACATGACAAAATATGGAGAAATGGGGAAGGGTTGATCATAGCACCCACATCGTTACTAACCGTACTAATTAGTGAAGCACACGGGGTGGATCACTGTGCGAGAGGAGAAGTGGCTAGGAAGATTAAGAAAGAAGGATTCTGGTCACCATACCTGCAGAACTCAATTGACTACATACTGGGTCTGTGTGAGGTGTGTGCTCATAATAATATCAGGAAAGGCATTACTGCCCCAATAGGGCACATACCCATTCCAGAAGGGCCGTTTAAACATCTATGCATGGACTATGTGGATATGGGAAAGGTGGTAAGAGGAAAAAGATACATGCTAGTGATTATTGATAGATTCAGCAGATGGATAGAAGCAACGCCATCCAAAGATCAAGGATCTGGAACGGTAATTAACTTCCTGTCAAAAGAAATTATCCCAAGATTTGGCATACCCATGCAATTAAGTTCAGACAATGGATCTGCTTTTATAGGGAGGGCACTGAGAGAGACACTCTCAGCACTCCGTATAAAGCAGAGGTTTGGATGTGTGTATCATCCTCAATCCCAAGGAATGGTGGAGAGAGCAAACGGAACCCTCAAGGCTAAAATAAGCAAAATTTGTAGTGAGACAGGAAAAAACTGGATAGATGCTCTGCCATTGGCTTTAATGCAGTACAGGAGTCAGGAAAACAGAATCACACATTTAAGCCCGCATGAGATGATGACAGGAAGAGTAATGCCGGTGCCAAAGATCGGGGGAACAGGGGGCCCCACATTGGAGTGTTTAGATCAGGATGCAAGAGAGTATGTACGACAATTAACTTTTATACATAGAACTATTTTTGAACAGGAAAAGGCCAAGGAGGAGGAGAGCCCTGCCACGGAACACCAGATCACACCGGGAGATCAAGTATACATCAGAAAGTTCCGGAGACGTTGGCATGAACCCAGACGAGAAGGGCCGTTTGAAGTCACCAGAGCATCTCCCACGGCGTTGCAAGTAGAAGGCAGTACACTGTGGTATCACTTGAACCATTGTACCAGAACGGTACCCGGGGTAGGGGAGAGAAGGGAGACTGAAGTTAGAGGTAGGGCGGATAGAAGTAGCAGCGAGGAAGAGATAGAACTACACGAGGAGAATCGTGAGGAGGAGGAGCAGAGCCAAAGTACAGCAGAAATAATAAATGATGATGAGAGTGGTTCTGTGCATGAGCTGGCTGATGATACAAATGCCCAGCCTGAGCCTGTTAGTCACGGTGCCGAGGGAGGTGAGGACGGGGAAAGGGCCTCGTTCCCCACATGGGACTTGGAAACTGTTTCCCTGGGGGACTTCCTTGACCCGTAACAAGGGAAAGCGGGATGCAGATGATATAGGGGTGCGGAATCAGGAAGGTAGAGTATTAAGACAAACAAGACGTAGGCGATCAGTGAGTACGGATACTATTTGGGAGAAAGCAACAAGGAACAGATGGTGGAAATGGGCTGAGTATACAGGTCAGAAAAACAGTGAGGGGAAAGATTGTGTGGTATGTGCATCAGAGAACCCTTATACCCAAGTAATTGATGTACCGTGGGGATCAGAAGACTGTAGAACCATGCGGCAAAACTGGAAAAAGGAAAATTGCCGTGCACACACCACATATACACAGACATATAAGGTAGGGAATCGGACATTCACGTATGAAACGGTAGACTGTACAGGATCCGCATGTATTGACCTTTGTAAAGGGAGGCTGCCGAGGTGTCAGTACCACTGTGTCCTGTTTGCTGGGGTAAAAAAGGGCATGTACAATCCCGCCCACAATTGTCCAAATTGGCCAAGAACGGCGATGGACGCGGTCCCGAAGGAATGGAGGGTACAGCCTAACTTACGAATCCAAGATTGTTATTTGAGGGTAAGCAGCACGGGGAGTAGTGTGGGACACTACACAGGAGAGTGTATACGGATTTGGAATATAACTAACGCCCTTAGTCTGATCATTCCTGTTAATGGGGGATCGCCACCCCCTCCTTATGTATTAGAATATCAAGTAAACCAACTGGCAGACCTCTGGTGGCTTTGTGGCCCGGAAAAAGGGCTACTGGCACACTTACCACTGGATTGGAGGGGACTGTGTGCCCGAGTTATGTTGGCCCAGAGCACTGTAATACTGCCGGTGGAAGAAGAAATTAAAACCCGAAAAGTTAAGAGGGCATATACCCCTGACCCTAGGGTACAACTGGACGCAATCGGACAGCCCCGAGGCATCCCGAATGAGTTCAAAGCTAGGAACGAGATAGCTGCGGGGTTTGAATCCATCTTTGTTTGGATCACACCCAGCAAAAACACTGAGTGGATCAATTACATCTATTATAATCAGCAGAGGTTTATTAATTATACAGATGATGCCCTGGAAGCATTGGGAGAGCAGTTGGATGCGACCAGTAAGATGGCATGGCAAAATCGACAGGCATTAGATTGGATCCTGGCGGAGAAAGGAGGGGTCTGTGTTATGTTTGGAGATCAGTGTTGCACATTTATCCCTAACAACACTGATCCAGAGGGGTCATTTACACGGGCCATGAATAAGTTGAAGAATCTTAGGGCAGAAGTGAAAGAAAATGCTGGGTTTGGGCATGAAGCCTGGAATTGGTTGGATAGGATGTTCGGAAGATGGGGGGCATGGTTCGCCAAAGCTGGAGCTGTAGCAATCACAATCATAACCGTTCTAGGACTCATATTTTGTTGTTTTCTACCCGCCCTGAGATCCTTCCTTACCAGAGTTGCAACACGGCAGATGATGGTTACAAGCAGCTCACGCTCGCGAGGAAAAACAGAGGAACGGGAAAACCTTGAGCTGCCTCCGATGAGCGGATTCACCATGACCCTGGTCGAGATGGAAACTCGTCACTCTGTGAAAGGACTATAATAATGGACGATTGCTTTGTACCAACAACAGCACCTGACTGAAATTCGCAAGAGACTTGGAGAACTTAGTTTGTACACAGGAATCAGTCTTTTTTCCTTCCCTTGACAAGGGTGGGAAGGTTTTTGGCTGATGACTGTCAGGAGCAAGCAATCTGGGGGAGCGACCCGAGAATTAGAACCTGGATAGATGAATTATGATAAAGAAGAATTAGGGACATTGTTCCCTGCCCAAAGTATTCGGCTCCTCCACATTGCCTGCAAAAAGTGTTTAAAATAAATTGTAAATGGGAACCAGTAAGGGGATTATTTGAGCTTGGTAATTTGTGTGAGGCTAGGGAATAGCCTCAAAGGGGGGACATGTAAGGGAATTTGTACTGGATATTGTATGAGTTAGGTACCAAGTTTAGAATCATAGGTTTTAGTGAAATGATAAAGTAGATTTAGGTGAGTATTGAGATGAGTGTGTAACCCAGGGTAACTTTGTGTGACCTAATGTAATCAAGTATAGCTAAGGTAATCAAGTATAGCTAATGTAATCAAGTATAGTTAATATGATTAAAGCAGAAGACCCAGAAAAAGAGTATAGCTTTACCTAACATTTAAAATACAACAGTCACTTGGGAAAACAATGAACACGGCTCAGGGCTTAACTAAAATGGTTGGCCATAAATAAGGGCCATAAAAAGACAGGAATGAAGGAAGCCTGTTTTTGTATACATTCGGCCTTGGTCAGCAAAAACCACGACACAAGCAGGAAAGTTTATAGAGACGAGATAAGGACTGACTTATGGCTACCATGGTTGACGAAGCAGAGAGAGAAACGACCAGTCTTGACTGAGACAGATAGAGGCTCACTAAAAAAAATGGTGGCCAAAGTAAGGAAAGCAAGATAAGAGGGCTGTAAATTAAGATAAGAGTTTGAATCATGGAGTTAAAATGTACATAAAAGGCGGTAAGCCCTGAAGCTTTTTTAGATTGCTCCGGACAATCTCAGCTCTGTTTTTCTCATGCTAAGAAAAATAAAGTTCACTGCTTGGAAGATCGCTCCTCAGACTCTCTGTGTTTTAATATTTGAATAGGTACAAACAAATTGTCGTCCTGGGGAACCACGACACCACCTGCTATCATCAAAGTTCACTATTTTTTGCCAAACACTCTTTTTTGAGGGAAAAGTGATTTTTTTCGGCGAATTAAGCATTTTGATCACCTGCTTGCATCAAAATTCACTAATTTCTGCCAAACGGTCTTTTTTGGCAGAAAGGTGATTTTCACTACGTATTTTGCATTTTGCGACGCTGTTGGCATCGCAATTCTCAACTTCTTTGTCAATCAATCATTTTTGGCAGAAATGTGATTTTCTCGGCGAATTATGACAACGTGCTGGTATCAAAATTCACTATTTTTTTCCAAACTGTCCTTTTTGGGAGAAAAGTGATTTACGCTTCGAATTTAGCATTTTGACAATCTCTTGCATCAAAATTCACCTTTTTTTGCCAAACAGTCTTTTTTGGTAGGGAACTGATTTTCTCTGCGAATTAAGCATTTTGACAACGTGCTTGCATCAAAATTCAGTATTTTCTGCCAAACGGTCTTATTTTGTCAGCAAGGTGATTTTCACTACGTATTTTGCATTATGACCACCTGCTTGCATCAAATGCACTATTTTTTGTCAAACATTCATTTTTGGCGGAAAAGTGATTTTCTCGGCGATTAAGCATTACGACTGCCTGCTTTTATCAAAATTGACTGTCTTTTTTCCAAACTGTCTTTTTGGCATAAAAGGGATTATCTCGGCGAATTAGGCATTTTGCGACCCTGCTGGCATCGCAATTCTCAACTTCTATGTCAATCAATCATTTTTGGCAGAAATGTGATTTTCTCGGCGAATTAAGCATTTTGACAACCTGCTTGCATGAAAATTCACTGGTTTTTGCCAAACAATCATTTTTGGGAGAAAAATGATTTTCTCTTCGAATTAAGCATTTTGACTCCGTTTGCTCAAAATTCACTATTTTTTCCTAAACGGTCTTTTTTGGCATAAAGGTGATTTTCTCAGCGAATTAAGCATTTTAACAACCAACTTGCGTCAAAATTCAACATTATTTGCCAAACAGTCACTTTTGGCAGAAAAGTGATTTTCTCGGCGAAATAAGCGTGTTGACCACCTGCTTGCATCAAAATTCACTGTTTCTTACCAAAACAATCTCTTTTGGGAGAAGTGTGGCATTTAGTCGCATTTAAGTAAGCATTTTGACCCCCTGTTTGCATCAAAATTCACTATTTCTGGTCAAACATTATTTTATGTCAGTAAAGTGCTTTTCCTGGCGAAATAAGCGTGTTGACCACCTGCTTGCATCAAAATTCACTGTTTCCTACCAAACAATCTCTTTTGGGAGAAAAGTGATTTTCTCGGCGATTAAGCATTACGACTGCCTGCTTTTATCAAAATTGACTATCTTTTTTCCAAACTGTCTTTTTGGCATAAAAGGGATTATCTCGGCGAATTAGGCATTTTGCGACCCTGCCAGCATCGCAATTCTCAACTTCTTTGTCAATCAATCATTTTTGGCAGAAATGTGATTTTCTCGGCGAATTAAGCATTTTGACAACCTGCTTGCATGAAAATTCACTGGTTTTTGCCAAACAATCATTTTTGGGAGAAAAATGATTTTCTCTTCGAATTAAGCATTTTGACTCCGTTTGCTCAAAATTCACTATATTTACTAAACGGTCTTTTTTGGCATAAAAGTGATTTTCTCAGCGAATTAAGCATTTTAACAACCAACTTGCATCAAAATTCAACATTATTTGCCAAACAGTCACTTTTGGCAGAAAAGTGATTTTCTCGGCGAATTAAGCATTTTGACAACCTGCTTGCATGAAAATTCACTGGTTTTTGCCAAACAATCATTTTTGGGAGAAAAATGATTTTCTCTTCGAATTAAGCATTTTGACTCCGTTTGCTCAAAATTCACTATTTTTTCCTAAACGGTCTTTTTTGGCATAATGGTGATTTTCTCAGCGAATTAAGCATTTTAACAACCAACTTGCATCAAAATTCAACATTATTTGCCAAACAGTCACTTTTGGCAGAAAAGTGATTTTCTCGGCGAAATAAGCGTGTTGACCACCTGCTTGCATCAAAATTCACTGTTTCTTACCAAACAATCTCTTTTGGGAGAAAAGTGGCATTTAGTCGCATTTAAGTAAGCATTTTGACCCCCTGTTTGCATCAAAATTCACTATTTCTGGTCAAACATTATTTTATGTCAGTAAAGTGCTTTTCCTGGCGAAATAAGCGTGTTGACCACCTGCTTGCATGAAAATTCACTGTTTCTTACCAAACAATCTCTTTTGGGAGAAAAGTGGCATTTAGTCGCATTTAAGTAAGCATTTTGACCCCCTGTTTGCATCAAAATTCACTATTTCTGGTCAAACATTATTTTATGTCAGTAAAGTGCTTTTCCTGGCGAAATAAGCGTGTTGACCACCTGCTTGCATCAAAATTCACTGTTTCCTACCAAACAATCTCTTTTGGGAGAAAAGTGATTTTCTCGGCGATTAAGCATTACGACTGCCTGCTTTTATCAAAATTGACTATCTTTTTTCCAAACTGTCTTTTTGGCATAAAAGGGATTATCTCGGCGAATTAGGCATTTTGCGACCCTGCCAGCATCGCAATTCTCAACTTCTTTGTCAATCAATCATTTTTGGCAGAAATGTGATTTTCTCGGCGAATTAAGCATTTTGACAACCTGCTTGCATGAAAATTCACTGGTTTTTGCCAAACAATCATTTTTGGGAGAAAAATGATTTTCTCTTCGAATTAAGCATTTTGACTCCGTTTGCTCAAAATTCACTATTTTTTCCTAAACGGTCTTTTTTGGCATAATGGTGATTTTCTCAGCGAATTAAGCATTTTAACAACCAACTTGCATCAAAATTCAACATTATTTGCCAAACAGTCACTTTTGGCAGAAAAGTGATTTTCTCGGCGAAATAAGCGTGTTGACCACCTGCTTGCATCAAAATTCACTGTTTCTTACCAAACAATCTCTTTTGGGAGAAAAGTGGCATTTAGTCGCATTTAAGTAAGCATTTTGACCCGCTGTTTGCAGCAAAATTCACTATTTTTGGTCAAACATTATTTTATGTCAGTAAAGTGCTTTTCCTGGCGAAATAAGCGTGTTGACCACCTGCTTGCATCAAAATTCACTGTTTCTTACCAAACAATCTCTTTTGGGAGAAAAGTGGCATTTAGTCGCATTTAAGTAAGCATTTTGACCCCCTGTTTGCATCAAAATTCACTATTTCTGGTCAAACATTATTTTATGTCAGTAAAGTGCTTTTCCTTGCGAAATAAGCGTGTTGACCACCTGCTTGCATCAAAATTCACTGTTTCCTACCAAACAATCTCTTTTGGGAGAAAAGTGATTTTCTCGGCGATTAAGCATTACGACTGCCTGCTTTTATCAAAATTGACTATCTTTTTTCCAAACTGTCTTTTTGGCATAAAAGGGATTATCTCGGCGAATTAGGCATTTTGCGACCCTGCCAGCATCGCAATTCTCAACTTCTTTGTCAATCAATCATTTTTGGCAGAAATGTGATTTTCTCGGCGAATTAAGCATTTTGACAACCTGCTTGCATGAAAATTCACTGGTTTTTGCCAAACAATCATTTTTGGGAGAAAAATGATTTTCTCTTCGAATTAAGCATTTTGACTCCGTTTGCTCAAAATTCACTATTTTTTCCTAAACGGTCTTTTTTGGCATAATGGTGATTTTCTCAGCGAATTAAGCATTTTAACAACCAACTTGCATCAAAATTCAACATTATTTGCCAAACAGTCACTTTTGGCAGAAAAGTGATTTTCTCGGCGAAATAAGCGTGTTGACCACCTGCTTGCATCAAAATTCACTGTTTCTTACCAAACAATCTCTTTTGGGAGAAAAGTGGCATTTAGTCGCATTTAAGTAAGCATTTTGACCCCCTGTTTGCATCAAAATTCACTATTTCTGGTCAAACATTATTTTATGTCAGTAAAGTGCTTTTCCTGGCGAAATAAGCGTGTTGACCACCTGCTTGCATCAAAATTCACTGTTTCTTACCAAACAATCTCTTTTGGGAGAAAAGTGGCATTTAGTCGCATTTAAGTAAGCATTTTGACCCCCTGTTTGCATCAAAATTCACTATTTCTGGTCAAACATTATTTTATGTCAGTAAAGTGCTTTTCCTTGCGAAATAAGCGTGTTGACCACCTGCTTGCATCAAAATTCACTGTTTCCTACCAAACAATCTCTTTTGGGAGAAAAGTGATTTTCTCGGCGATTAAGCATTACGACTGCCTGCTTTTATCAAAATTGACTATCTTTTTTCCAAACTGTCTTTTTGGCATAAAAGGGATTATCTCGGCGAATTAGGCATTTTGCGACCCTGCCAGCATCGCAATTCTCAACTTCTTTGTCAATCAATCATTTTTGGCAGAAATGTGATTTTCTCGGCGAATTAAGCATTTTGACAACCTGCTTGCATGAAAATTCACTGGTTTTTGCCAAACAATCATTTTTGGGAGAAAAATGATTTTCTCTTCGAATTAAGCATTTTGACTCCGTTTGCTCAAAGTTCACTATTTTTTCCTAAACGGTCTTTTTTGGCATAATGGTGATTTTCTCAGCGAATTAAGCATTTTAACAACCAACTTGCATCAAAATTCAACATTATTTGCCAAACAGTCACTTTTGGCAGAAAAGTGATTTTCTCGGCGAAATAAGCGTGTTGACCACCTGCTTGCATCAAAATTCACTGTTTCTTACCAAACAATCTCTTTTGGGAGAAAAGTGGCATTTAGTCGCATTTAAGTAAGCATTTTGACCCCCTGTTTGCATCAAAATTCACTATTTCTGGTCAAACATTATTTTATGTCAGTAAAGTGCTTTTCCTGGCGAAATAAGCGTGTTGACCACCTGCTTGCATCAAAATTCACTGTTTCTTACCAAACAATCTCTTTTGGGAGAAAAGTGATTTTCTCGGCGAATTAGGCATTTTGACCCCAGATGGCATCGCAAATCTTTTTTTTTTGTTAAACAATCATTTTTGGGTAAAATTGAATTTCTCTGCGTATTAAGCATTTTGACAACCTGCTTGCATCAAAATTCCCTATTTTTTGCCAAACTGCCTTTTTTGGCATAAGAGTGATTTTCTCGGCGAATTAAGCATTTTGAAAACCTGCTTGAATCAAACTACACTATCTTTGCCAAACATTTTTTGGGAGAACAGTTATTTTCTCGGCACATTAAGAAATTTGACCACCTGCTATCATCAAAGTTCACTATTTTTTGTCAAACACTCTTTTTTGGGGGAAAAGTGATTTTTTTCGGCGAATTAAGCATTTTGATCACCTGCTTGCATCAAAATTCACTAATTTCTGCCAAACGGTCTTTTTTGGCAGAAAGGTGATTTTCACTACGTATTTTGCATTTTGCGACGCTGTTGGCATCGCAATTCTCAACTTCTTTGTCAATCAATCATTTTTGGCAGAAATGTGATTTTCTCGGCGAATTATGACAACGTGCTGGTATCAAAATTCACTATTTTTTTCCCAAACTGTCCTTTTTGGGAGAAAAGTGATTTACGCTTCGAATTTAGCATTTTGACAATCTCTTGCATCAAAATTCACCTTTTTTTGCCAAACAGTCTTTTTTGGTAGGGAACTGATTTTCTCTGCAAAATTCAGCATTTTGACAACGTGCTTGCATCAAAATTCAGTATTTTCTGCCAAACGGTCTTATTATGTCAGCAAGGTGATTTTCACTACGTATTTTGCATTATGACCACCTGCTTGCATCAAATGCACTATTTTTTGTCAAGCATTCATTTTTGGCGGAAAAGTGATTTTCTCGGCGATTAAGCATTACGACTGCCTGCTTTTATCAAAATTGACTATCTTTTTTCCAAACTGTCTTTTTGGCATAAAAGGGATTATCTCGGCGAATTAGGCATTTTGCGACCCTGCCGGCATCGCAATTCTCAACTTCTTTGTCAATCAATCATTTTTGGCAGAAATGTGATTTTCTCGGCGAATTAAGCATTTTGACAACCTGCTTGCATGAAAATTCACTGGTTTTTGCCAAACAATCATTTTTGGGAGAAAAATGATTTTCTCTTCGAATTAAGCATTTGGACTCCGTTTGCTCAAAATTCACTATTTTTTCCTAAACGGTCTTTTTTGGCATAATGGTGATTTTCTCAGCGAATTAAGCATTTTAACAACCAACTTGCATCAAAATTCAACATTATTTGCCAAACAGTCACTTTTGGCAGAAAAGTGATTTTCTCGGCGAAATAAGCGTGTTGACCACCTGCTTGCATCAAAATTCACTGTTTCTTACCAAACAATCTCTTGTGGGAGAAAAGTGGCATTTAGTCGCATTTAAGTAAGCATTTTGACCCCCTGTTTGCATCAAAATTCACTATTTCTGGTCAAACATTATTTTATGTCAGTAAAGTGCTTTTCCTGGCGAAATAAGCGTGTTGACCACCTGCTTGCATCAAAATTCACTGTTTCTTACCAAACAATCTCTTTTGGGAGAAAAGTGGCATTTAGTCGCATTTAAGTAAGCATTTTGACCCCCTGTTTGCATCAAAATTCACTATTTCTGGTCAAACATTATTTTATGTCAGTAAAGTGCTTTTCCTTGCGAAATAAGCGTGTTGACCACCTGCTTGCATCAAAATTCACTGTTTCCTACCAAACAATCTCTTTTGGGAGAAAAGTGATTTTCTCGGCGATTAAGCATTACGACTGCCTGCTTTTATCAAAATTGACTATCTTTTTTCCAAACTGTCTTTTTGGCATAAAAGGGATTATCTCGGCGAATTAGGCATTTTGCGACCCTGCCAGCATCGCAATTCTCAACTTCTTTGTCAATCAATCATTTTTGGCAGAAATGTGATTTTCTCGGCGAATTAAGCATTTTGACAACCTGCTTGCATGAAAATTCACTGGTTTTTGCCAAACAATCATTTTTGGGAGAAAAATGATTTTCTCTTCGAATTAAGCATTTTGACTCCGTTTGCTCAAAATTCACTATTTTTTCCTAAACGGTCTTTTTTGGCATAAATGGTGATTTTCTCAGCGAATTAAGCATTTTAACAACCAACTTGCATCAAAATTCAACATTATTTGCCAAACAGTCACTTTTGGCAGAAAAGTGATTTTCTTGGCGAAATAAGCGTGTTGACCACCTGCTTGCATCAAAATTCACTGTTTCTTACCAAACAATCTCTTTTGGGAGAAAAGTGGCATTTAGACGCATTTAAGTAAGCATTTTGACCCCCTGTTTGCATCAAAATTCACTATTTTTGGTCAAACATTATTTTATGTCAGTAAAGTGCTTTTCCTGGCGATATAAGCGTGTTGACCACCTGCTTGCATCAAAATTCACTGTTTCTTACCAAACAATCTCTTTTGGGAGAAAAGTGGCATTTAGTCGCATTTAAGTAAGCATTTTGACCCCCTGTTTGCATCAAAATTCACTATTTTTGGTCAAACATTATTTATGTCAGTAAAGTGCTTTTCCTTGCGAAATAAGCGTGTTGACCACCTGCTTGCATCAAAATTCACTGTTTCCTACCAAACAATCTCTTTTGGGAGAAAAGTGATTTTCTCGGCGATTAAGCATTACGACTGCCTGCTTTTATCAAAATTGACTATCTTTTTTCCAAACTGTCTTTTTGGCATAAAAGGGATTATCTCGGCGAATTAGGCATTTTGCGACCCTGCCGGCATCGCAATTCTCAACTTCTTTGTCAATCAATCATTTTTGGCAGAAATGTGATTTTCTCGGCGAATTAAGCATTTGACAACCTGCTTGCATGAAAATTCACTGGTTTTTGCCAAACAATCATTTTGGGAGAAAAATGATTTTCTCTTCGAATTAAGCATTTTGACTCCGTTTGCTCAAAATTCACTATTTTTTCCTAAACGGTCTTTTTTGGCATAAAGGTGATTTTCTCAGCGAATTAAGCATTTTAACAACCAACTTGCATCAAAATTCAACATTATTTGCCAAACAGTCACTTTTGGCAGAAAAGTGATTTTCTCGGCGAAATAAGCGTGTTGACCACCTGCTTGCATCAAAATTCACTGTTTCTTACCAAACAATCTCTTTTGGGAGAAAAGTGGCATTTAGTCGCATTTAAGTAAGCATTTTGACCCCCTGTTTGCATCAAAATTCACTATTTCTGGTCAAACATTATTTTATGTCAGTAAAGTGCTTTTCTTGGCGAAATAAGCGTGTTGACCACCTGCTTGCATCAAAATTCACTGTTTCTTACCAAACAATCTCTTTTGGGAGAAAAGTGGCATTTAGTCGCATTTAAGTAAGCATTTTGACCCCCTGTTTGCATCAAAATTCACTATTTCTGGTCAAACATTATTTTATGTCAGTAAAGTGCTTTTCCTTGCGAAATAAGCGTGTTGACCACCTGCTTGCATCAAAATTCACTGTTTCCTACCAAACAATCTCTTTTGGGAGAAAAGTGATTTTCTCGGCGATTAAGCATTACGACTGCCTGCTTTTATCAAAATTGACTATCTTTTTTCCAAACTGTCTTTTTGGCATAAAAGGGATTATCTCGGCGAATTAGGCATTTTGCGACCCTGCCAGCATCGCAATTCTCAACTTCTTTGTCAATCAATCATTTTTGGCAGAAATGTGATTTTCTCGGCGAATTAAGCATTTTGACAACCTGCTTGCATGAAAATTCACTGGTTTTTGCCAAACAATCATTTTTGGGAGAAAAATGATTTTCTCTTCGAATTAAGCATTTTGACTCCGTTTGCTCAAAATTCACTATTTTTTCTTAAACGGTCTTTTTTGGCATAAAGGTGATTTTCTCAGCGAATTAAGCATTTTAACAACCAACTTGCATCAAAATTCAACATTATTTGCCAAACAGTCACTTTTGGCAGAAAAGTGATTTTCTCGGCGAAATAAGCGTGTTGACCACCTGCTTGCATCAAAATTCACTGTTTCTTACCAAACAATCTCTTTTGGGAGAAAAGTGGCATTTAGTCGCATTTAAGTAAGCATTTTGACCCCCTGTTTGCAGCAAAATTCACTATTTCTGGTCAAACATTATTTTATGTCAGTAAAGTGCTTTTCCTGGCGAAATAAGCGTGTTGACCACCTGCTTGCATCAAAATTCACTGTTTCTTACCAAACAATCTCTTTTGGGAGAAAAGTGATTTTCTCGGCGAATTAGGCATTTTGACCCCAGATGGCATCGCAAATCTTTTTTTTTGTTAAACAATCATTTTTGGGTAAAATTGATTTTCTCTGCGTATTAAGCATTTTGACAACCTGCTTGCATCAAAATTCCCTATTTTTTGCCCAACTGTCTTTTTTGGCATAAGAGTGATTTTCTCGGCGAATTAAGCATTTTGAAAACCTGCTTGCATCAAACTACACTATTTTGCCAAACATTTTTTGGGAGAACAGTTATTTTCTCGGCACATTAAGAAATTTGACCACCTGCTATCATCAAAGTTCACTATTTTTTGCCAAACACTCTTTTTGGGGGGAAAAGTGATTTTTTTCGGCGAATTAAGCATTTTGATCACCTGCTTGCATCAAAATTCACTAATTTCTGCAAACCGGTCTTTTTTGGCAGAAAGGTGATTTTCACTACGTATTTTGCATTTTGCGACGCTGTTGGCATCGCAATTCTCAACTTCTTTGTCAATCAATCATTTTTGGCAGAAATGTGATTTTCTCGGCGAATTATGACAACGTGCTGGTATCAAAATTCACTATTTTTTCCCAAACTGTCCTTTTTGGGAGAAAAGTGATTTACGCTTCGAATTTAGCATTTTGACAATCTCTTGCATCAAAATTCACCATTTTTTGCCAAACAGTCTTTTTTGGTAGGGAACTGATTTTCTCTGCCAATTAAGCATTTTGACAACGTGCTTGCATCAAAATTCAGTATTTTCTGCCAAACGGTCTTATTTTGTCAGCAAGGTGATTTTCACTACGTATTTTGCATTATGACCACCTGCTTGCATCAAATGCACTATTTTTTGTCAAGCATTCATTTTTGGCGGAAAAGTGATTTTCTCGGCGATTAAGCATTACGACTGCCTGCTTTTATCAAAATTGACTATCTTTTTTCCAAACTGTCTTTTTGGCATAAAAGGGATTATCTCGGCGAATTAGGCATTTTGCGACCCTGCTGGCATCGCAATTCTCAACTTCTTTGTCAATCAATCATTTTTGGCAGAAATGTGATTTTCTCGGCGAATTAAGCATTTTGACAACCTGCTTGCATGAAAATTCACTGGTTTTTGCCAAACAATCATTTTTGGGAGAAAAATGATTTTCTCTTCGAATTAAGCATTTTGACTCCGTTTGCTCAAAATTCACTATTTTTTCCTAAACGGTCTTTTTTGGCATAAAGGTGATTTTCTCAGCGAATTAAGCATTTTAACAACCAACTTGCATCAAAATTCAACATTATTTGCCAAACAGTCACTTTTGGCAGAAAAGTGATTTTCTCGGCGAAATAAGCGTGTTGACCACCTGCTTGCATCAAAATTCACTGTTTCTTACCAAACAATCTCTTTTGGGAGAAAAGTGGCATTTAGTCGCATTTAAGTAAGCATTTTGACCCCCTGTTTGCATCAAAATTCACTATTTCTGGTCAAACATTATTTTATGTCAGTAAAGTGCTTTTCCTGGCGAAATAAGCGTGTTGACCACCTGCTTGCATCAAAATTCACTGTTTCTTACCAAACAATCTCTTTTGGGAGAAAAGTGATTTTCTCGGCGAATTAGGCATTTTGACCCCAGATGGCATCGCAAATCTTTTTTTTTTGTTAAACAATCATTTTTGGGTAAAATTGATTTCTCTGCGTATTAAGCATTTTGACAACCTGCTTGCATCAAAATTCCCTATTTTTTGCCAAACTGTCTTTTTTGGCATAAGAGTGATTTTCTCGGCGAATTAAGCATTTTGAAAACCTGCTTGCATCAAACTACACTATTTTGCCAAACATTTTTTGGGAGAACAGTTATTTTCTCGGCACATTAAGAAATTTGACCACCTGCTATCATCAAAGTTCACTATTTTTTGCCAAACACTCTTTTTTGGGGGAAAAGTGATTTTTTTCGGCGAATTAAGCATTTTGATCACCTGCTTGCATCAAAATTCACTAATTTCTGCCAAACGGTCTTTTTTGGCAGAAAGGTGATTTTCACTACGTATTTTGCATTTTGCGACGCTGTTGGCATCGCAATTCTCAACTTCTTTGTCAATCAATCATTTTTGGCAGAAATGTGATTTTCTCGGCGAATTATGACAACGTGCTGGTATCAAAATTCACTATTTTTTCCCAAACTGTCCTTTTTGGGAGAAAAGTGATTTACGCTTCGAATTTAGCATTTTGACAATCTCTTGCATCAAAATTCACCATTTTTTGCCAAACAGTCTTTTTTGGTAGGGAACTGATTTTCTCTGCGAATTAAGCATTTTGACAACGTGCTTGCATCAAAATTCAGTATTTTCTGCCAAACGGTCTTATTTTGTCAGCAAGGTGATTTTCACTAC